>NC_044552.1:146787357-146949857 GCF_007565055.1 Rhinopithecus roxellana
CCCTTGAGCCCATGAGTTTGAGTCCAGCCTGGACAAGAAAGTGAGACCCCTCCTCTAAAAAAAAAAAAAAAGTAATGATTTTCAAAGAACAAAAGAAAACAGTCTGTCATGAAACTTTATTACAGTCTTACAAGAAGCTGTTCTCATTAATACTTATTATACATATTTTGAACATTATTTAAATTATGGACTTTTTATTTCTAGGAAATGGCATTTTGGGGCCATTTTTTTGTACTACAAACATGCAGAGCTCATTTATATTCTCTTAGAACCATTAAAAGTTGAGACATTTCACATATTAAAGTTAAGTGAAAATATTTAGGTGAAGATATTATTGAAAATGTATTATTTTAGGTTGGAATAAAACTTAATGGAGAATGGTGGTGAGTCCTCCTAGACTTAGAAGTCATCAAATTTAGATCTGAATTTTGGTTCTGAAACCCAACCTCTCTAAGAATCACTCTCAACTGTAAAATAGGTGTAATAATACCCTTAGCATAGGGGTATAATGAAGATAAAATAAGACAATGTACATGAAACTCTTTAACAGTATGTGTCAGCCCATAGTAAATATATAGTAAATGACAACCATTATCATTGTTATAATTAACAGTGGAACTGCATGCATAGATCAATACCATGATACAATATTAAATCTGAAAAGTAACTTAGAAATTATTCACTTCAAACTCTGAGTCCTAATTGAGGATTCACATATGCTTGTCTTGAATTGGAAGTGTAGCATACTTCCATTTTAGAGGATATTATTTACCTCTGCAAATCTGACAGAGGCTGTGTCTACATGAACCTTAAATATTTAGTTAATTAAACACAGTCAGCCAAATCAGAATCAACATTGTGTCTTCTTCTTGTTAGCATGGTTCCTGGAATTGACAGAGGTAAATTTGCATTGGAATATTATGAGGTCATCACTTCTGCTTCAGTTTTTGCCTCATTTCCTATAGAGGGATGCTACAGAAAATTATTGTGCAGCAAAAAATTAAATCCAACAGCAAAACTTTTTAGCAAACTGAAATTAATATCTTTGTTTAGTTTTTTGACTGCTGTTTTACAAATCTCTTAGGCTTCGTGGCCATTAACAGAAGGAATCTTTGAGTACAGATGTCTTACTACAAATATCTGGGGGCTACTAATTTCTCACCCAAAGACTTACTGTTCCTGTGGGAATTTCCAGGTGCTTTTCCCCTTTCAAAGTGCAACTTCTCTCATCATCATCATCACAGTCAAATTCTATGTTAGGGAGAAAATTGCCCACGGAAGTAAGACTACTATTTGAGTTTTGCTTTAGGAATCTGCAGTACATCTGCATGGTAGCATTTTTAAAAATTATTAACCAGTGTTTTATTTAAAAAAATAAACATGCTCATGTTAAGAAAAATAAACAAAAATTAAACTTACTGAAAGTCATGAGGTGAAAGGTAAAAATCCTTTTTTTGCTTTTCCTCTGAATCCCACATTCCACTTTTTTTTTTTTTTTTTTTTTTTTGAGATGGAGTTTTGCTCTTGTTGCTCAGGCTGGAATGCAATGGCTCCATCTTGGCTCACTGCAACCTCTGCCTCCCGGGTCCAAACAATTCTCCTGCCTCAGCCTCCCAAGTAGCTGGGATTACAGGCATGCACCACCATGCCCAGCTAATTTTTTGTATTTTTAGTAGAGACGGAGTTTCTCTATGTTGATCAGGCTGGTGTCCATGCTGCCTGGCATCCTCACAGGAATGTTCTGTTGATCAATTGTTCCTCTTTTTCACCCATAGGATTAACAATATGTCTTCATACTAGGGTGCAATAAGCTTTTCTTGCATTTAATGTTACTATTCCCTGAACAAGTTTCTATATTGGCACTTATAGCTGTACTTTATTTCAAATGCCTCAGTTTTATAATTGAGCCATAATTTATTTAAGCAGTTCTTGTACATATATTAGTGTGCGCTTGTACAAGGACACCTGTAAGGATATATTTCCAGCAGTGGAATTTCTAGGTCAATGTGTATGATCTTTTTTATTTTGATAAACTGACACATTGCCTATCAAGGAAGCATCTGAGGTTTTATGACAGTTGATACAGTTTATCATTGAAGTTCTCAGAACCCTCTGGGTACCTCATTGAACACTGCCTTAAGGAAGTTGAGTATTCACTTAAAATTGAACAATTACTTAGTTGTCAAGTCTTCCTGAGTCATAGGCCCTCATCTAGAGGACTTCTTCACTTTGCCATTATGTAAATTTCCTAAAAAGGAAATTTATTCTTTTTAAACATAAACATTCAAACCTATCAGAAAAAACAAAACAAAACAAAACAAAAAAAACAACTAAACAAAAAACCCACTATTTTCAGCCAGGTGAGGTGGCTCACACCTATAATCCTAACACTTTGGGAGACCAAGATTGCTTGAGCCCAGGAGTTTGAGACCAGCCTGGGCAATATGGCAAGACCTCATCTCTACAAAAAATACAAAAATTAGATGGGTGTAGTGGTGTATACCTTTAGTCCCAGTTACTTGGGAGCCTAAGTCGGGAGGATCACCTGAGCTCAGGGAGGTCAAGGCTGCAGTGAACAGTGATTCCACCACTGTACTCAAGCCTGGGCACCAGAGTGAGACTCTGTCTCAAAAAACAAAACAAAAAATGCCCACTATTCTCAACTTTTAGTATCTAGGGAATTAGAACTAGCCTGATTACATTTAAATAGCTAAGACGTTTGATATATAATAATCATATATCTTAGAAAATATTACCATGGTGTTTTTATAATATTTTCTCTGAGTTATTTTTGAGTCACAGTGTCAATATAAGGTTTACTCTTCTCTTCTAGTGTAATGCTTTCTGAAGCAGTTTCTTGCTTTTGTTTTAGGGTACATAGCTTTGTGAACCCTTTGTATAATGAACTGGAAATTGGAATTTGTATTTGTATATATCAATGGTATGGTTTAATGGAACAATTTTTCCTAACTGCATTTATTTTGTATCCAGGAAGCGTCAGGACAATCATGCCCATGAGAGCTCTAAACTGTTCAGGTAATCATTTCATTTTTAAACTGTCCTAGAAATGTGCTTTGTTTTCCATATTAAGAAGACTTTATAATTGTTTTGTTTAGATGCACCCTTTTATCTTTTCCAAAGTTCTGTGACATCTGATTTTTATAGCCTTGATGTCATTTTACTAATCACTGATTTTAAGCTGTAAAATAAACCTATACTTTATAGTAATATATAATACTTTATGAATTTTATAAAACATGTATTTTATATATGTATGCTTATATGTATACTATGTTATATTTATATTTTATATTAATATATAACATATGGTTTTTTTTTTTTTTTTTGAGATGGAGTCTCGCTCTGTTGCCAGGTTGCAGTGCAGTGACATGATGTCGGCTCACTGCAACCTCTGCCTCCCGGGTTCGAGCAATTCCCCTCCCTTAGCCTCCCGAGTAACTGGGACTACAGGTGCATGCCACCACACCTAGCTAATTTTTGTATTTTTAGTAGAGACGGGGTTTCACCATGTTGGCCAGGATAGTCTCGGTCTCTTGACCTCATGATCCACCTGCCTCAGCCTCCCAAAGTGCTGGAATTACAGGAGTGAGCCACCATGCCTGGCCACATATTTTTTGTATTAAGCTATAAAACATATCCCTATATAGAGATATGTAATACACTTTGGCATACAAATCATAAAACTTGGTTAGGAATAGCTCTAATTTTTTTAGTGGGGCTTTCTAAAATCTTACACTTTTGTAGATAATATCCATCAAGGATATTTTTCTAAAGTTAAAAAGTATTTAAAAGAGTGACCAAAATTCAAACATGGAAGAGACTTATGTTTATGACTTAATGCTGAGTTTGAAATTAATATATTTGAATTGTGGAATTAATGTAATCTCAATAAAAATAATTCCTTAGAGTAAAAAGCATTTCAAATTTATCTGATTTCTGGTTGGTTAGTTAGGTTTTATTTTTGGTTTCTTATTTGGAACTCTTATGACAATCTCTTTGTATTTTCTTTTTCTTCAGGTCATTTTATCGTAGTGAAACTGGCAATTGAACTTTGTTCTAGTTGATGGGCAAAATTTCTTCTAGACTATTCATCATCCAATTTCATCCTAGTTGAAAATTTTCAAATGCCGTAAGAAATCTTTATAGATTTGCACTTAGCTTTTGGATGGACATTTCTACAATGGAGAGAACTGTATTATAGCCCTGGTCCAAGGACATTACTATCTAATGCCCATTGACTGTGGTGTGCATGTGGAAGGTTCCAAAGAGAAGGAGCAATCGGCAAGTTTGTAGACCCCTTGGAACATGGAAGCAACCAAGCTTTAAGAAGCACAGATTTGGAGATACTCCATGAGTCTGCACCGCTTTCAGGGGAACTAGCACTTAAGACCTTGTGTAACAAAATGGACACTGGGGACACAGCTCTAGGACAAAAGGCTACCTCAAGGTCTGGAGAAACTGATAAAGCATCAGGTAGATGGAGACAGGAACAATCGGCTGTTATTAAGATGAGCACTTTTGGCAGTCAAGAAGGACAGCGGCAACCACAAATAGAGCCTGAGCAAATCGGAAACACAGCATCAGCACAACTGTTTGGTTCTGGGAAACTGGCCTCCCCTAGTGAAGTAGTGCAGCAAGTCACAGAGAAGCAATATCCACCGCATCGTCCAAGTCCTTACTCATGCCAACACTCACTCTCTTTCCCTCAGCACTCATTGCCACAGGGGGTCATGCACAGCACCAAGCCACATCAGAGCCTTGAAGGTCCTCCGTGGCTTTTCCCTGGCCCTTTGCCATCCGTTGCCTCCGAGGACTTATTTCCTTTTCCTATACATGGCCACAGTGGTGGTTATCCTAGAAAAAAGATTTCAAGTCTGAACCCTGCTTATAGCCAATACTCCCAGAAAAGTATCGAACAGGCAGAAGAAGCTCACAAGAAAGAGCACAAACCCAAAAAGCCTGGCAAGTACATTTGCCCTTACTGCAGCAGAGCGTGTGCCAAACCTAGCGTACTGAAAAAACACATCAGGTCCCATACTGGGGAGCGGCCATATCCATGTATACCTTGTGGTTTCTCTTTCAAGACAAAGAGCAATTTGTACAAGCACAGGAAGTCACATGCCCATGCCATTAAGGCAGGATTAGTACCTTTCACAGAGTCAGCTGTATCTAAATTGGACCTAGAGGCTGGTTTTATTGATGTAGAAGCAGAAATACATTCAGATGGTGAACAGAGTACAGACACAGATGAGGAGAGTTCTTTATTTGCCGAGGCTTCTGACAAAATGAGTCCTGGCCCACCCATCCCACTGGACATTGCCAGCAGAGGTGGCTATCATGGGTCATTGGAAGAATCATTGGGAGGTCCAATGAAGGTGCCGATTTTGATTATTCCTAAAAGTGGGATTCCTCTCCCTAATGAAACCTCTCAGTATATTGGCCCTGATATGCTACCAAATCCATCTTTAAATACTAAGGCTGATGATTCGCACACAGTCAAACAGAAACTTGCACTAAGACTGTCAGAGAAAAAAGGACAAGATTCTGAGCCATCGCTCAACCTTCTGAGCCCGCACAGTAAAGGAAGCACTGATTCTGGTTACTTTTCTCGCTCAGAAAGTGCTGAGCAGCAAATAAGCCCTCCCAACACAAATGCAAAGTCTTATGAAGAAATCATCTTTGGAAAATACTGTCGGCTTAGTCCGAGAAATGCACTCAGTGTTACAACCACAAGTCAGGAGCGTGCTGCAATGGGTAGGAAGGGCATAATGGAACCATTACCTCACGTAAACACCAGGTTAGATGTCAAGATGTTTGAAGATCCTGTTTCACAGCTGATCTCAAGCAAGGGAGACGTTGACCCCAGTCAAACGAGCATGCTGAAATCCACTAAGTTCAACAGTGAGTCTAGACAACCCCAGATTATTCCATCATCTATCAGGAATGAAGGAAAACTTTATCCAGCAAACTTCCAAGGCAGTAACCCGGTTCTCTTAGAAGCTCCTGTAGACTCTTCACCCCTTATTAGAAGCAACTCAATGCCAACTTCTTCAGCAACTAATCTAACTATTCCTCCTTCTTTGAGAGGAAGTCACTCATTTGATGAAAGGATGACTGGTTCCGACGATGTATTCTATCCGGGGACCGTGGGCATACCCCCTCAGCGCATGCTAAGAAGACAAGCAGCATTTGAACTGCCTTCAGTACAGGAGGGCCATGTGGAGGTCGAGCACCATGGCAGGATGTTGAAGGGTGTTAGCAGTTCATCCCTGAAGGAAAAGAAATTGTCTCCTGGGGACAGGGTTGCGTATGACTATGACATCTGTCGGAAACCCTATAAGAAGTGGGAGGACTCTGAAACACCAAAGCAAGGCTACAGGGACATTTCCTGCTTGAGTTCTTTAAAACATGGTGGAGAATATTTCATGGATCCTGTGGTGCCATTGCAGGGAGTACCAAGCATGTTTGGAACTACCTGTGAAAACAGGAAACGCCGGAAAGAGAAGAGCGTAGGGGATGAAGAGGACACCCCCATGATCTGCAGCAGCATCGTAAGCACTCCCATGGGTATCATGGCTTCCGATTATGACCCCAAACTGCAGATGCAGGAAGGAGTCAGGAGTGGATTTGCCGTGGCTGGACACGAAAACCTTTCTCATGGTCACACGGAACGCTTTGACCCATGTCGGCCCCAACTGCAGCCTGGAAGTCCATCTCTTGTGTCAGAGGAGTCACCTTCAGCCATTGATTCAGACAAGATGTCAGACCTAGGGGGCAGGAAACCTCCTGGAAATGTGATTTCTGTGATTCAGCACACCAACTCGCTGAGCCGACCCAATTCATTTGAAAGATCTGAGTCAGCCGAACTTGTGGCTTGCACACAGGATAAAGCCCCTTCCCCTTCAGAGACTTGTGACAGTGAGATTTCAGAAGCCCCAGTGAGTCCTGAGTGGACTCCACCTGGGGATGGTGCAGAAAGTGGAGGGAAACCCTCTCCATCTCAGCAGGTGCAGCAGCCGTCCTATCACACACAGCCCAGGCTAGTTCGGCAACACAACATCCAGGTTCCTGAGATTCGAGTGACCGAGGAGCCTGATAAACCCGAGAAGGAGAAAGAAGCCCAGAGCAAAGAGCCAGAGAAGCCTGTGGAAGAATTTCAGTGGCCCCAGAGAAGTGAGACCCTTTCCCAGCTCCCCGCGGAGAAATTGCCACCCAAAAAGAAGCGTCTGCGACTTGCCGATATGGAGCACTCCTCAGGGGAGTCCAGCTTTGAATCCACAGGCACAGGCCTCTCCCGCAGCCCCAGCCAAGAAAGCAACTTGTCTCACAGCTCCAGTTTCTCCATGTCTTTTGAAAGAGAAGAAACTAGTAAGCTTTCTGCACTTCCTAAGCAGGATGAGTTTGGGAAGCATTCAGAGTTTCTGACTGTCCCTGCTGGTTCATACTCATTGTCTGTCCCAGGCCATCACCACCAGAAAGAGATGCGACGCTGCTCATCAGAGCAGATGCCTTGTCCTCACCCAGCAGAAGTCCCAGAAGTTCGCAGCAAATCATTTGATTATGGGAATCTGTCCCATGCTCCTGTGTCGGGAGTGGCAGCCTCCACAGTATCACCGTCCAGGGAGAGGAAGAAATGCTTTCTGGTGCGGCAAGCTTCCTTCAGTGGCTCCCCAGAAATCGCCCAGGGTGAGGCCGGCATGGATCAGAGTGTGAAGCAGGAGCAGCTGGAGCACCTGCATGCCGGCCTCCGGTCCGGGTGGCACCATGGCCCGCCTGCTGTGCTGCCTCCTCTTCAGCAAGAGGACCCAGGGAAGCAGGTGGTGGGTCCTTGTCCCCCGCTGAGTTCAGGGCCACTGCACCTGACCCAACCACAGATCATGCACATGGACAGTCAGGAATCTTTGAGAAATCCCTTGATCCAACCAACATCCTATATGACAAGCAAACACTTACCTGAACAGCCACACTTATTTCCACATCAAGAGACAATTCCATTTTCTCCAATCCAGAATGCCTTGTTTCAGTTTCAATATCCTACAGTTTGTATGGTTCATTTACCAGCTCAGCAGCCTCCCTGGTGGCAGGCGCACTTCCCACATCCCTTTGCTCAGCCCCCTCAGAAGAGCTATGGCAAGCCCTCTTTTCAGACAGAAATCCATTCGAGCTATCCCTTAGAGCATGTGGCAGGGAACACTGGAAAGAAACCTGCTGAGTATGCACACACGAAAGAGCAGACCTACCCGTGTTATTCAGGAGCATCAGGGCTACACCCAAAGAACCTTCTTCCAAAGTTTCCATCAGAGCAGAGCAGTAAGTCAACTGAAACGTCCTCCGAGCAGGTTCTTCAAGAAGATTTTGCCTCGGCAAATGCTGGGCCTTTGCAGTCCCTCCCGGGAACTGTGGTTCCTGTTCGGATCCAAACACACGTACCATCTTATGGAAGTGTCATGTACACAAGCATTTCTCAGATACTTGGGCAGAATAGCCCTGCCATTGTCATATGCAAAGTCGATGAGAATATGACCCAAAGGACACTGGTCACCAACGCAGCCATGCAAGGGATAGGATTCAACATTGCCCAGGTGCTGGGGCAGCATGCTGGCTTGGAGAAGTACCCCATTTGGAAATCACCTCAGACTTTACCCCTCGGCTTAGAATCCTCAATCCCCTTGTGTTTACCTTCCACCTCTGACAGCGTGGCCACCCTGGGAGGTAGCAAGCGAATGCTTTCTCCAGCCAGTAGCTTGGAGCTCTTCATGGAAACCAAGCAGCAGAAAAGGGTCAAAGAAGAAAAGATGTATGGACAGATTGTGGAGGAGCTTAGTGCTGTGGAGCTGAACAACTCAGACATCAAAAAGGACCTGTCTCGCCCCCAGAAACCCCAGCTGGTTCGACAAGGGTGTGCTTCTGAGCCAAAAGATGGCTTGCAGTCGGGGTCATCTTCCTTCTCCTCTCTGTCACCCTCCTCATCTCAAGACTATCCTTCTGTTAGCCCGTCTTCCAGGGAGCCATTCCCACCCAGCAAGGAGATGCTTTCTGGTTCCCAGGTACCACTTCTGGGGCAGAAGTCCAGTGGGCCTTCTGAAAGCAAAGAATCTTCAGATGAATTAGATATCGATGAGACGGCATCAGACATGAGCATGAGCCCACAGAGTTCTTCATTACCAGCGGGAGATGGTCAGCTGGAAGAGGAAAGGAAGGGCCACAAGCGGCCTGTTGGCATGCTGGTCCGCATGGCCTCTGCCCCCAGTGGGAACGTGGCAGATTCAACTCTTCTTCTCACGGACATGGCAGATTTCCAGCAGATTCTTCAGTTCCCCAGTCTGCGGACAACGACTACTGTGAGTTGGTGCTTCTTGAATTATACAAAACCCAGTTATGTGCAACAGGCCACCTTCAAATCCTCAGTTTATGCTTCATGGTGCATTAGTTCCTGTAACCCAAACCCATCAGGATTGAACACCAAGACCACGCTGGCTCTGCTGAGGTCCAAGCAAAAAATCACTGCAGAAATTTATACTCTGGCTGCTATGCATAGGCCAGGAACCGGCAAGCTTACATCATCAAGTGCTTGGAAGCAGTTTACTCAGGTAACAAATATTGTTTTAGGAAGAACTCTGTATTGTGGATTTGATTGCTGAGCAGACTACATAGTGAAGGATATAAGGCCAAAAAAAAAATATATATATATATATAAGGAAAACGAAGGTCAGTGTGGGGGCGTTCTCAGAAAGTCTGGCCTTACTTAGGAGTGGAAGAAGCCACTGACTGCACTTGATTCTGAGGTCTCAGGCATGGTCCAAATATTGAAAGTGTCACTTTCTGTATTTTCAGAAGGAAAAGCCTACATTTATGCTTTTAAAATGTAAAAATTTGGGTGCCATGAAATCCTACCACTGGGATTAATTCCCATGGGTTATTTTCCTTCTGACCTTTGTGAGTGACCTAGCAGGTCTAATTTTCTTTGGGTGTGAGGAATTCAGGGAATTGTGAAGTGGGCTGTAGAGCAGGGAGTGGAGGCTGAAAGGAAAGATGAGGATGGAGGACTGAGCTTTGCAAATGCTTCAGAGCTTACTCTCATTGACGAGACATCTATCTCCTTCAAAACTTATTTTTCCAAGTTGCTGGCTGGTTTGTTCCTACAAGAACCATCAATGCCTTCCATGCAAAATTATAAAAATATTAAGGGGCATTTTGAAATTTCTGCTAAATTAATAAGGAGGCAAATAGAGGATTTAAAAATATGTTTTCACTTATATCAGTTACCATTCAATAATTTTTGAGACTACTTCCTTAATTAATATAGATTGTTTTCACTGCTACTTCGAAACATAGAATGTCTTTTAAGTATTAGCATTGCAGAGTGCTGAGTGCATATGTGTATATATATATTTGTATATAAAATATGTATTTATATAATATATATCTAACAGAATGTTGAATCTATTCAGTGGAAACTGTCATTCTTATCTGATTTTATCCCTAGTGGCCCTTAGTTTATATAACTAGTTCCTGGCCTTTTGGTACAGAATTTAGGCTCATTTTCAGAGATTATGGAAGAGTGGGACATAGGGGCTCCTGTGTCTTGGAGAAAGCATGTGAAATGATTCTCTATTCTTGTCTTACAGATGAAACCTGATGCGTCCTTTTTATTTGGCAGCAAACTAGAAAGGAAACTAGTGGGAAATATCTTAAAGGAAAGAGGGAAAGGAGATATTCATGGAGATAAAGATATTGGATCCAAACAAACTGAGCCAGTCCGAATTAAAATATTTGAAGGAGGGTAAGGAAACATAAGTGCAAATGTAAAATGTTCAGTTATAGGTCAGAGTAAATGGTCCAGAATGTCTGCATGGAAAAAGTACTGTCTAATCTGGTTGGGAGCTGAAGTAAATTCCTTTTCTATTCGCATTTCTGAACTCTGGCTGGTAACAGATCATGAGTTCATGCCCTTGCTTTTGCGACTTCCTTTTCATGAAAATGTCCCTAATGGATATCATTCAAGCCTCTTCCTTAAATTTCCACCCCTCTAATTTATTATGAAATCTACTAAATTGGGGACACTTGATGTCATCTAAGTTTATTCATTCTTTGATGATTTTATAGGTATTTGTTTTAATGATGGACGTATTTTTATTCTATGCTTACAAAAGTCAGATCATGCACAATCATGTATGATCTTCAGAACTAGTTAATTTGTTCATTTATTTTTCTTATTATATAAACTGGAGGCTTTAATGTGATTTCACCAGTTCCATCAATATCCTTTTCTGCCCCAGGATCCAAGTCAGGGTACCACATTGCCCTCACTTGTCTTGCCTTTCCAGTCTTCTCGGTCTATGACGCTTTCTCCGTATTTAGGAATTTCTTTTCAGATCTTGAGTCCTGAGTCATAGAAACTCAAGTAATAAGGTTCAAAGACTTTGTTATTTGTATGGTTAAGAAAAATTACACATGTGTAATGTCTTGTTTTAGATTTTGATATGTATCTTTCATCCAGTCACATAGAAGGAAAACTCTACACTTAGGCTTTTAAAATTTAAAAATTTTGAAGCATGCTAACCACGTTTTGGAGATTATGATGTAATTAGCCTTATCTCTACAACAAATCTATTATTTACATATTTTCATGGGCATGACTTTATTCCAATTATATTTGGAGGACAATAATGTTATTTGTTTGACTATAAAATGTGAAATGTGGTTGGGTGTGGTGGCTCATGCCTGTAATCCCAGCACTTTGGGAGGCCGAGGCGGGCGGATCACGAGGTCAGGAGATTGAGACTATCCTGGCTAACCCAGTGAAACCCCGTCTCTACTAAAAATACAAGAAAATTAACCAGGCGTGGTGGTGGGTGCCTGTAGTCCCAGCTACTCGGGAGGCTGAGGCAGAAGAATGGCGTGAACCCAGGAGGCAGAGCTTGCAGTGAACGGAGATTGCACCACTCCACTCCAGCCTGGGCAACAGAGCGAGACTCCGTCTCAAATAAATAAGTAAATAAATACATAAATAAATAAAAAGTGTGGAATGTTCAGTGAGATGAAATATCCTTTTTTCACCTAGCGTTACCGGTTTGGAGATGGATTATTCTATTTGATTCTCTCTTAGGTTTTGCCCTCTTTGGATGTCTAGCATTTTCACCACTAAAACCACAATTGTATGTAGTCATGAAGCTTGTCTCAATATTTTTTTGACATCCCCCATCTTTTAACACAAATGAGAGAAATATAGGTTTTATCTTTCCTCAGAGACTGAGAGGTCCCTGTGACTGAATCAACCCTCTCACATTCAGCAGCGTTCATAGCAGTGCACTTGCACCAATAGATTAGCGAGACCTCCACAATTACTCTATGCCTTGGGGGAGCCCATCTCCACTAACGAAGGACACAAGTGAAAAAGCGTATGTGAACAGTTTATTGCTGTGTTTTGGTGATCCAAAAGGATTGTGCCCATATTTCATTTCCTCCTCCTTTAATTGCCCCATTAGGGGCTGTGTCCCATTACTTCTTAATCTGTGGCCCAATTTCTGCCCAGTGGTGACCAAGTGTTTTTTCCGAACCTTGTGTTACCTCCTCTTATTTTGGCGATTGCAAAGTGATAGCTAAAAAAAAAAAAAAAAAAAAAAAAAAAAAAAAAAAAAAAAAAAAAAAAGGATTACTGACCAAAATCTTAAGTGTATATTATCTAATTGATAGGTTTAATAATACATTTAATAATTTAGTTAAACATAGCTTTGAATTTTTTTCAAAATCCATCAATTATCAAGTAGATTCATGGGCCTGTGGAATTGTTGTATGATATTTTATTTACACAGGCTTTTCTAATACATCATTATATTTTATACAGAATTTTACTGTATTTTCATTCTGGAAGCAAGTTAATCAGCTAAGACATTGAAAATAAAATTATATGCTTGATGATAAAATGCATTTCCCATCACTATGATGGTGGGCTATAGTAAGCTTGAAGTATCCTTCCCTGAAGAAAATTAGCTTTGTACAAAAGTATTTGTTTTGGTCTTTGTCTCTGAAGCAATTTCATCTAGTTAGGGACAGAGAATAGTGAAATTTAAAGCTGAAAGATATTTGCATCTTTAGGGGTTTTTTTCTACTTTATTAGAAAAGACAAAGATAAAATTCAAAATAATTTTGAAGAACAAGTAGAAGTCAAAATTCCTGGTGAAAGGGGGAAAATTTAAAGGAACCAAAGACATGCAAAATGGATTATTCATAGTTTTGAACAGTTTCTGCTTAACTCTCATCTGTATTGGTACTGACCAAAAAGTAGAAAACGTTAAGATTAGATGTGAATCCATAACAGAGTTGCTGTTTAAATATGTGGATGGATTTCCTTTCTTAAAATTATTTCAATAGTTTGGTTGACTGAAGTTAAACTTGCTTTTATTCCTGTTTGTGGATTAGCTAGGATAAAATGAGGAAGTTTGCAATGCTCTTAGAATGTAAAAAAACTATAAATTTAATGCCTTAAACTAAATCCACAGTGGATTATGGCATTTTGTATGTCAGTTTACCTTTGGAAGTTATGAAAAGAACTCCCCAAATGGAATGTCTTTCCAAAAATAACATTAAACCCAAAATTCTAACCTTAGCTTTGACTTAAGAGATAATGGCAGTCATTGAATTAGTCCATATAATACTACTATATCCTATGATAAATCATGTTTTATTGTATTCTAAAATGGCATGGTTAAGCATTGGGTAGATTTCTTCCCTCGATTATCAAAGAAAATGCCTAAGACTATTTTTCTAGCTGATTTGATTAAGCAAGATGACCTCGGATATCCTTTCAAACATCTCTATGAAACCCTTCTGGAAACAAATGCAAATTTGATTAAAAATAGAATCCCTAGTTTTCATTATGTAACTACCTTGAAGAAGCTAGTTGAAATTTAGACTCCACATTATTACAGATTCATGGTCTTCGGGAAGAGCAGATCAAATCTGTAGACAACAGTTGGTGAGCTGAGCTCACCCTGTGTAAACCAGAAATTTCTGAGGCACTCTCATGCCAGGATTGTAAAAATAGAGTAGGAACTTGCAATGAAGAATTCTATTATCAGTTATACTTAATTTAGCAAATTTAGAGGGTTGTATGTTTGTACACGCACATCTTAGATGATGTAATGTTAACAAAAGCTACATGATGAATATGTTGGTATGCTTTTTGTATGTCCCTTGATTGGAGGCTGTACTAGAATCCAATCCAAAGGTCTGCAACTCTTTGAGGTTTACATAAGTCAATTTGAGCATCTATTTCCCAACTCTATAAATTCACATGTAACAGTGGAGCCAATTCCATTTTGAATTCCATGTAGCATTACATTTTGTTTACAGTGCCAAATCTATTATCTAGTTCTTTCAGGCATTTACTGCATAAATTTCACAGGCTTCATAGACGTAAAGTTGAATAATTGCAAAAGACCCGCATAAAAGTTTGCCATGCAAATAATTAGCTTTTGCTTTAAGATATAGCATGCTAAGAATGTTTGAAAACCACTGGATTCCCCCTTTTTAAAACAGGTACAAATCAAATGAAGATTATGTATATGTCAGAGGACGTGGCCGTGGAAAGTACATTTGTGAAGAATGTGGGATTCGCTGTAAGAAGCCAAGCATGCTCAAAAAACACATCCGTACTCATACTGATGTTCGGCCTTATGTATGCAAGTTATGTAACTTTGCCTTCAAAACGAAAGGTACAAGTCTGATTTTTTTGAGAGGAAAAATGCTTCTCTATGGCTACTTAGATTTCTGAGTGCTATTTTATAACTAGCCTTCATCAACAATAAAGATGATTTGTTTGTGAAAATATGATTCCACAAAATGTATTTTCTCCCTCAAGTAAGTGATCAAAGGATGTATGTGAGACTGTGAGGCTCCTTTTATGACTTAATTAAGAGCAATAGACATAGGTCCGGGCCAGTTGTCTCCAAAGGAAGTGGCTACGAATTGTCTGGATAGCTATTTCTTCATGTTGGAAATGTTATTTGGTCTAGATAATATTTATACCAGCATAGAAATCCTGCACATGCAGTGGTATTAGAGAAGCAAGGCAGCAGCTGGGAAGAAAACATGTGCTCTTGGTCAGTTTCAAGATTATAAATAATGTAGAGACCCACACATTCCCAGGTGGGTGCCTCCATCCACAGTTGCATTAATTATGCATAGAAATTTGATAGCTTGTATTCCCTGTTTTTATCAGCACAGAGACAATTTCTGATTCTCAGTACATAACTGTTAGTCTTATAAAACTAGGACTTGCCTTGAAGTTTTTTTAAAAAATCCATTTTAACAGGTACATTTATGTAAAAATATTTTACTGAAGGAAGTTGCTTCAGTTATGATTTTAGAGGTTGTTTGATTTTTGCAGAAGTGTGTTTTACCTTAGGTTTAGTGGATACTATAGGCATTCCCTCACCACTTTAAATTTTCATATTGATTGATCTGCTCTGATACCCTTCAAGAAAAATAAATATCAAGTAAAATTATCTTTGGTAGAGAAATGTATAGCTATATTCTTTTATAGCTGAAAATCCTAAATTGCTGTATTGGTTGTAGAAGTATAAATGGGTAGCCTCTCAACATATCTGTTTCTTTTTTATTAAAAAGATCTGTATGACAGGAGTGCCTCATTTGAAGCTGAAATAAAGTATGTGTTCATTTGCATCTCAAAAAATAAACATATGGCCTTTTAAATACCACTCACCTTTGCACAATCAAGCCCTTTATACAGAACTTTACTAAGAGATTCCTTAGGAGATAAGAAAATAAAAACTTTGATTTTAGGGAATACTGCAAATTCAGGAGTCATTACGAATGATACATATCTTCACTGAGCATATGAGTTTGCTGCAGGTGTAGTTGTGTGAAAAACTGGATGAAGAAATGAGACATCTCTAGACATTTTTAAAAATCAAATTAAGTCTGCCTCTGAATCATCATCTCCTGAAGGAAATAATTTATTCTTGGTCATTATTGGAGTTTCCTTGTCACCTTTTGGGAATGTGCAAATGTCTCAGAATCTTAAAATGAGCAAAACATCCTGGAAAACCCTGCCAGTTTTCACCTCCGGCTGAAATGCCTGTTGTCCAAACCCACATTGTCGTCTGAGCACAGATGGAACGCCCTTGCACGACCAATCCTTTCTACTCGTCTGTGCCACTTCCTCAAGGGCCTCCCCCGCCACTCTCCTTCCCTCTCCTTGTCCTTATACGTTACTTCCACAGCTCATGACTTTAACAAACTAAAGCCATGGTGTAATTGTTTCAGATCCAGATTTCTAGCTACAGACCTATTCTGAAGATGGGAGTCTAAAGCCTGACTATCCTTGGAATGGAGAGAAAAATGTAGGAGAAAGAAACACATACTAAAATCTAAATTAACTCTCCCAATATGCTTAGCATCCATACCTATACACATCCATAGCATACTTGCACTCTGGCAGAAGTGATTATTTTTATTAATTTATAGATACGTTTCATTAATTTTCTAGATTTAAGGATTCTTGATATGTCTATAACATTTTTGAGCTCTTTAAAAAATGGTAGATAAAAGTTTTGATAAATAAGAGCAATGGGGGCCTGGAAATATTTCTGTTTGGAATTATCAAAACGGCATGTAAAATTGATAAGTATATAAGCAATAAGTAAATAATAAAGCAATATTAGTAAAATAATAACGGTGTCCCAGTTTTAACTGTGGCTCACACATTACATGAACAGCAAGCTTAACACTCCTACAAGAGAACTATGCTAGCAGGCTGAGTTTCCACAGATATTTCACAGAGCCTTCTCTTAAAGTATTTGTTGGTATATTGCTAAAGCGTTGTCAAAGGCACAGATAACATTATGACTGGTTTCACTGAAGTGATGTAAAGGTTCCTTACAACTGAATTTGTTCCTGAATCTCTTTTGATAAGTTATATGGCATATAATTTATATATATAAATATATGTGTGTGTGTATGTATGTACATTCTTCTATAGATCCTGGGTCAAGGAGGATTGGATCAATGTTTTCAAAATTTCTCACATTTCATAAAGCAGTTATACAAATTATATATATAATTTATATACACACATTCATATACACATATAATTGTATATGCCATTATCATTATAACATATTCAGCATGAAACTTTTCTTTTTTCCTTAGCGTGATAGGAGCCTGAAGATAAATAAAAAGAGAATGTTGCAGCTCCAGAATTTGAAGAATTGCTGTCATAACGTTTGCTAACATATGCCAGACAGATAGATGCTAAATACTGGGAATAATGCTCCCTATGAGAGTTAGCTAATTGTTTGTATGGATCTTTCAGTGCACTGACAAGGTTTGCCCTCACATTAGTTTGTGTGTATTTTTCTTCTGAACTTTGAAGATCCTTGGAGGTTACTCTATACCTGATCAATGCCAGAAGGTCAGGGGCCCAGTGGGTGTGTTGAGAATATTTCATTCTGAAGTATCTCTGAAGTATGTGGCCAGATTGTGTTTCCCTGTTTACGTGGAGTCCCAGGAGGCTGGTGCATTTGGCTAGATATGAGATCCCTTCTCAGGCAGAAGAGCCTGGGATTTCCAGTTTTGCTTGGAGCCTACTCTTGAAAAGATGTGAGCCTGGACTTCCACATATCTTCTAGAATAAAGAATATCTGAGATTGGGCCAAAGCTCTCAGGGATTGTTATCTTCAAAAACCAGATTATTCTTCTTAAGGTTGAAACAAGGGATAGTGGGTAGAAACAAATCTGTGTTACATGATGAATTTAATAAAATTAATTCATTTTGCATTGAATTTGGAGCAGCCATCAGCAGTTGTTAATTTGATAACCAATTAATTTCTCTTTTTTTTTTGGCTACATTTTCAAGGAAACCTGACGAAGCATATGAAATCTAAAGCGCACATGAAAAAATGCCTGGAATTGGGAGTCTCAATGACATCAGTGGATGATACAGAAACTGAGGAAGCAGGTATGTCATAAATGAGTTGACAGACATCTTCATTATGCACAGTGGAGCTCTGTGGCTGAGGTGGTAAAATAAGTTTAGATATTTTTAAAAAGTGATCACTTTTCATTTTATTAAATACTAAATATAGAAAATAAATCTGACACATTGAATTGCTTGAAATCTACTGAGAAGAAATGCATTTCTGTTTTGACTCTGAGGGCAAAAAAGGCCTTACTATGAGAATACTTCTATTTAGAGCCATGAAGGGAATAGAATTGCACTTGCTTTGTGATAGCAAATTAGATTTTATGAGGCTTTTTGGGAAATTTGAAAAGTATTTTAATGTATTATTATTTAAGAAGAATCCCGGTAGGAAAACAAACAAACAAACATCATTGAGGTTGGCCAGACCTCCTGAGATACATCAGTTAGACATACGTTTGCATCTGAGCTTGCAGAGACAGGTTGTTGCCTTTCTTTTTCCTCTTGCATCATCATTAACATTATCCATACTCATTTGTAGAGGGTTTTCTGTGAGTGGGATGATGTCTGAGATATAAAGTCCTACTGTGGAATTTTTCTTGTAAGTTGAGGATGAAAACAAATAGATATACAAGAAGATAGAATGAATGCAGGGTCACACAGGTAAGTGCCTCATTTTATAGGAGTTCTCAGACATAACTGTCTGTGGGCACTAGGGACTGGGAAAAACTTTTAGAAAGAAATGGGGCTTAAATAAGATCCTAACCTTGACATTTGGATCTTCATCTCAATAATCTTTGTTCAATTGTTTCAGAAAATATGGAAGATTTGCACAAAGCAGCAGAGAAGCATAGCATGTCCAGCATTTCAACTGATCATCAGTTCTCAGATGCCGAGGAATCAGATGGTGAGGATGGAGATGATAATGATGATGATGACGAAGATGAGGATGACTTTGACGACCAGGGAGATTTAACACCAAAAACAAGATCAAGAAGCACGAGTCCTCAGCCTCCTAGATTCTCCTCTTTGCCTGTGAATGTTGGCACCGTACCCCACGGGGTTCCTTCAGATAGTTCCCTGGGACATTCTTCATTGATCAGCTATTTGGTTACTTTGCCAAGTATTCGAGTTACTCAGCTTATGACACCCAGTGACTCATGTGAAGATACCCAGATGACAGAATACCAGAGGCTATTCCAGAGCAAAAGCACGGACTCAGAACCAGACAAAGACAGATTGGACATACCTAGTTGTATGGATGAGGAGTGCATGCTACCTTCAGAGCCAAGCTCCTCTCCCAGGGACTTCTCACCCTCAAGTCGCCATTCCTCTCCAGGATATGATTCTTCACCCTGCCGAGATAATTCACCAAAGAGGTATCTGATACCCAAAGGAGATTTATCTCCCAGAAGACATTTATCACCTAGGAGAGATCTGTCACCCATGAGACATCTTTCACCAAGAAAAGAAGCTGCATTGAGAAGAGAGATGTCCCAAAGAGATGTTTCACCAAGAAGGCATTTGTCTCCAAGGAGGCCAGTGTCTCCTGGGAAAGATATCACAGTGAGAAGAGACCTCTCTCCTAGAAGAGAGAGAAGATACATGACCACCATAAGAGCGCCATCTCCCAGAAGGGCTTTATATCATAACCCGCCATTGTCCGTGGGGCAGTATTTGCAAGCAGAGCCAATTGTATTGGGGCCTCCTGTAAGTGTAATTCACTTTTCTTTCTAATATATAAGTGGAAGCACATTGGTGCCTCCTGATAATGCACTGGTGTGAAATTTAGTAGAATATGGGTATCTGTCATGGGTGGAGTGAATCTGGCTACTGAAAATAGTGGGGAGACATTTTTGTCATATGCTATTGTCGGTAACATGGCTGTGGCATTACCCGAAGTGTAGTATTGCATCAGAACAGCAGTGCATTCCCAGTGGGAATAAGTGAGACCTTTCTGAAGGCTTTCTAAACTTAATTAATGATAGACATAAACTGAAGCCTTTTTGTAAGTAAAAAAGATGAACCTTTAGAATGCCATGACTGCATGGACATACACTCACAGGGACATTTAGACATCACTCATCACCAGGTAAGGATTCTAATTCAGTTATTAACCTTGACTTTCAAAAACTTTTATTTTTTAGATTTTTATTTTATTTATTTAGTTTTTTGAGACAGGGTCTCACTCTTTCACCTAGGCTGGAGTGCAGCGGCACGACTTTGGCTCACTGCAACCTCTGCCTCCCAGGTTCAAGCGATTCTCCCATCTCAGCCTCTGGAGAAGCTGGGACTACAGGCATATATCACCACACCTGGCTGATTTTTGTATTTATTGCTAGAGACAGGGTTTCACCATGTTGGCCAGGCTGGTCTCAAACTCCTGACCTCAAGTGATCCACCTGCCTTGGCCTCCCAAGTGCTAGGATTACAGACATGAGCCACTGCACCTGGCCTCAAAAACTTTTATTTTTTAATACATTCTTTACCTTGCCCATCATGAGTGGACATGTGAAACTGGTCAGGGACAGGGAGAGGAGAGAATGACACACTTGGCATGTTTATAAATCGAAGACATGAGCCTGTCTGCTTTTCTTGCCATTACTATCATCAAATGCACTGGCTCAGTGGAAGCGTGGGCCCAAGGAGAAAGGGAAATCAGGAGAGCTAAGCGAGAATGTGCAGAGATTTCTATGATGTGCCTTCATTATAGATGAAAATAACAGTGGCCATCATGGATTACATTTAAGCAGTAGGTTTAATACAAATTCATAAAAAAAAGCACCTGTCCTACCTAATTCCACAGCTCAGTAGATTGTGATGTCTCTTTCAGTTTGTGTAGGATTTTCAAAAATGAGTAAAGCATGGACTTAGCATAGACAGAGGCATGATACCTTTGGAATCTGTCTGCCTTGAATGTGTTTTGATTTCCTGGTGTCTGCTCTTTGTTGTACTCCCTTGCCTCATGCACATGCACATGACTCTCTGTGTCATGTGCATCAGCACCATCCTTCACAGCCAGAGAAGACACTGCCAGCTCCCAGTTCTGTTTTATCACTGCCCTGGCGGCCAATTTTCTCCCTCTCATCACCTTCCACCACCCTGAATCCTGAGCTCAGCCTGTCATTTTTTCACTTTAGGAAACCTGCTGCATTCATGTCCCCATCCCCAGCACTGTCTTTTCACAAATCTGGTACCAACTTCATCTTGGTGAAGCAAATCCTGCAGAAACGTGTATGGCAATTGGAATGCTGTTTACCAAGCTAACAAATTAGCAAGCTAATAAGAAAAAGAGATACATTTCCACAGGTTTTGGTGCCTTAGCGAAAGTAGGAAAAAGGGATCTTCTGCAGTTTATGCCATTGCAGCACGAATAGAGAACTGTAAATCCCCTGTATCATGTGACACCAAGTCTGGGATGACACATGCTTTCTGTGGTATACACACAGTGATGCTGGCAGAATGTGTTAGACAAGCCTCTCCCTGCCATCCATGCAGCCTGTGTTCTGGCATTGGCCAGGTGGATTGAGAGTGTGGCATTTGTGAAACAGTGGTGCATATTTAGTCAACTGCAAACATGCAGTTTTTCAGTCAGAAAAAGTAAGCCTTTAGTGCAAACATGCTGTGGTTGTAAAAAATTACAGGAACCCACAGTCAAGTTGGGCAAAGGAATTGAAAGAGTGGACTAAGTAAGTTCATGTGAGTTTTAGATATATGCCCAGAAAGTTGGAGAGAGGTGAGTTTTAGTAGTCACTGAATTTGTACCAGTTTTTTTATGTGTTTTTGTTGTTTTGTTTTTGTTTTTAAATATCAGATCATGGGTATTACTATTATTATTATTATTATTATTATTATTATTATTATTATTATTTTGAGATGGAGTCTCACTCTGTCACCAGGCTGGAGTGCAGTGGCATGACCTTGGCTCACTGCAGCCTCCACCTCCTGGTTTCAAACAATTCTCCTGCCTCAGCCTCCCAAGCAGCTGGGACTATAGGTGCCTGCCACCATGCCCAGCTAACTTTTGTATTTTTAGTAGAAACGTGGTTTCACCATGTTGGCCAGGATGGTCTCGATTTCCTGACCTCATGATCCACCTGCCTCAGCCTCCCAAAGTGCTGGGATTACAGGTGTGAGCCCCCATGCCTGGCTGATCATGGACACATTTCATAGTGTTGTTAAACTTTATCATTTATGATGCTTTTGGTCTCCCCAGTTTAATTCTCTTTAGAGGATGTATAGCCTGCTACATTGTTCACATGCCTCCCTGATGTAGGGACAACTGGTCCCAATCACTGCCCACTTCATGCTTTCTCACACCACAGGACACTGACTGTGGTGTGAAGGTACCTTATAGCCCAGTGTGACATATTCATATTCTGGCTGCTTTTGGAGTGATGGTGATCATAGCAAACACAGGTTTGGAGGAAATGAATGAATTCACATGCAGATTATGTTACGTGTATGTGCATATATATGTATACACACACATACACATGGGTACAAATGTACATACACAGACATCTATATATACATCTATATACTAGATCTATTACCCCACTCATCTCTTCAACAGTATGACAGTAAGGACCTCTAGATGCAAACGATGAGAAGGAGGTAGAAGAGCAAGAGGCATCCTGCCACCCTGTTGTTTTTGCCCCAGTGCCCCTGTTAGTTTTAATTTTAAGATAGATAGATGGATGAATAGATAGATAGATAGATAGATAGATAGATAGATAGATAGATAGATAGAGAAGGTAAGTATGTTTTATCCATTTATTCAATATTTACTGAATTTTTGAGGGTCTACTACGCATGGTTCAAGGTTGAGGATGAAATAATATTATGGCTTGTGGCCTTATCTTTTTTGTGATAAATAAATTTCCTTTTCCATTTAAAAAATTTTGTAGATAGATAGCAAGAAGAGAAAGAAAGGTGTGTCCAGGCCGTCAGTATGTAGTGTAGATGAAGATTGTGTCTAGGGAAACAGTCAACATTCATTCGTATCCCTTGTTATCTGTGTGATCTTGGGCAAGTCACTTAACCTCTTGACCACAGTTTTTTAATTTATTTCTGGCAGCCAGGGAGGTGGCCCATGCAGATTTCTGTCCCTGAAAGACCGTGTCATTCAGCTATAAGGAATGTAGTGGGCAAACAGCCTCCTACTGGTTTGTCAGCACCTTCAGGACAGGACTGTTTTCAAGCCAAATCCACCCTCTCCAAGCAGCCCCAGCCAGTGACTGAGCACAGATGGGTCACTTCTCCCTTCTCTGCTCCCTGCTGCCCCCAAGGAGGCTGTTGCTCTTCTATCTCCCTCTCATCATTTGCGTCTAGAAGTCCCTACTGCCATACTGTTGAGGAGATGAGTAGGGTAATAGATCTGGTACATGGCATATAGATGTATATATAGATGTCTGTGTATGTACATTTGTACATATGTGTATATGTGTCTATATATATATGCACTTACACTTAACATAATCTACATTTGAATTCACTATTTGTTTTTCCATGACAAAATTTTTCTTACTGAGATTTAAGTAAGATGGAAGTTTGTCCACCACATTTATAAGGCCCAAATTACAAAACAATAGGATTGCAAATGGAGTAAAAACCAAAGTAGAGAAAACTTACTGGGAGTTTCTTTGGAGGATGAAGAAGGGGTGAATGAGAGGAGAGAGGATGTGTAGAAATTCCTGGTGGGGCTTGGAGCAGTGGAAGTGGCCACATGGTAGAAATTCTACTTGTACACATAGCTCTGTGGTTAAAATCAGTGAAGAGCTAAATTTGAAACTTTAATTAGTAGCACCAATAAGATTTTACAGGATTTAGAACATGCTGAGTATTATTGTGGTTTTAGAGGACAATTCATGACTACATTTGTCAGCCTGGAGTTGGGGATCTCAAGTCAGTTTACGTAACAGGACATCTCTCTCTCTCTGACTTCTGTCCCACTTCCTTGGTTCCCCCACAGATCCATTCTGATGGGCTGTGTGCAGTGGAGGTCATAGAATAGCAGCCAGAAGTAAAATGGAAAAATAAACAAGCTCGATTTTATTTTAAACTTTGAATCTGTAATTGCTGTGATTAAAAGAAAACATACTTGATTATCTTCAGAGATTGTTACTGTAGGCATTACAGGTCTTCCTCCCAAACTGGTGTTTGATGAAGGAGACATGCCTTTTCCAAACCTGATTAAATACAAGGGGGATTTTGTCTATGTGCAGAATTTAAATGCTTCTCATACCGTGAAATCCCCACCTTTCCCAGCTTATGAGGTTCTGATAATGATAGTGTTGATGCAATCATCACTGTCACCATTTCTCTCACACTTTCAGGAGAACCCATGTTTCCAGCTTGTGTATGACATATCACAGAGGAGAGTAAGGGCTAAGCATCTCAGAGAGTAGCAGAAATCACAGTCTAGATAGAACTGGATGAATCTTTAATGGTATAGAGCATACCTTGAGTTTTAGAACTGAAACTCTTGAAATGAAAAAGAACAGCTTCTTTGGCTCTATCCTGGACTACTACTGTACTGTATGGGTTTATAGCTATCTATCTATCTTTGGTTCTCAAAAAGTAGAAAAAATGAAGTCCTTTTTAGATGACAATCCACTAAAGAATGAATCACAGTAATTAAAATCTGATAATATTAAATCTGACAATCTAAGTTGTATTTCACTACAGAAACAGTATAGAAAATAAATTCTCCATTTTCAGGACTAGGACTATGAAATCTGAAATTCTGGCTGAACATTTTAAGCATCCTTAATTTATTGATTGCCAAAAAGATATTGAGGTGGAAATAATAATATAAACGAAAGATTAAGATGCAGACTTCTTTGGTTCACAGCTATGGAGTTGAATATAAGTTGCTAACGGCCTGAAATAATGTTAACTACCTCTATGATGGATAGTTTCCTTTAAAAAATTATTATTGATGTAAGACTTAAATGGCCTTGATTTGTTATTGGATGAAGAAGCTGGTCTTCTGCATTGAGTATCTCTTAGCAGGAATGCATTCCTTTAGACCAATGTCTTACACATTGGAGGAACCAGTTTGTGGTTCCATTTTGTCATCTGTTCTGTGGAAAACTTTTTTAAAAAGCCAATTTTCAGACTTGTCATTCCAATTATATACCCATCAACACTTAAAAAAGTATTACAAATCTGTCCAGTATAGCAACAGATGGTAATCTTTTTATTTCCTTTTGAATTAAAAAAAATTATTAATATTTATTAGTGTTTTTTGCTCAGTAAACTTGTTTTGCCAATTATCCATTAATTTCTTTTCATTATCTCTTGCAAAAAAAACAGAGCTGAAATGTGTCTCTGTACCCAGTGGAAAACATCCTGACTGCTTTATCACCTTGCTGTTTAAAAACAAAAGCAACTTTTCACAGGCAGACACCTTTATTCAAGGATTATAAAAGACAACAGAGAAATCTCCTTTGTCTTGAAGTAGGAAAACTTGATCAAAGGATTAGGTATTGAAGCCTCTCTAGGTAGTGAATGTGTGAGTGGGTGAGTGAATGAATCCAATAGCTTGACCTAAGAACGAAGCATAGCAGGATCTGAATTTTGTGCTCTCTTTGGTTCTCTGTGCAGAACTTAAGAAGAGGATTACCTCAGGTTCCTTACTTCAGTCTCTATGGAGACCAAGAAGGTGCTTATGAACATCCAGGCTCCAGCCTTTTCCCGGAAGGTCCTGATGACTATGTCTTCAGTCATCTTCCACTCCACTCTCAGCAACAAGTGCGAGCTCCTATCCCCATGGTGCCCGTTGGTGGGATCCAGATGGTTCACTCCATGCCGCCAGCCCTTTCCAGTTTACATCCTCCACCCACGTTGCCCCTGCCAATGGAGGGCTTTGAGGAGAAGAAAGGCGCGCCTGGGGAGTCCTTCTCCAAGGACCCCTATGTGCTTTCTAAGCAGCATGAGAAGCGAGGTCCTCACGCTTTGCAGTCATCTGGTCCACCTAGCACTCCCTCCTCTCCTCGGCTATTGATGAAACAGAGCACTTCAGAAGACAGCCTAAACGCAACAGAGCGGGAACAGGAGGAAAATATACAGACTTGTACAAAAGCCATTGCCTCTCTCCGGATTGCCACAGAAGAGGCAGCTCTGCTTGGGGCAGATCAGCCAGCGCGGGTGCAGGAGCCCCACCAGAACCCCCTAGGAAGTGCACATGTTAGCATTAGACACTTTAGTAGACCTGAGCCAGGTCAGCCCTGTACCTCAGCCACCCACCCTGACTTGCATGATGGTGAAAAGGACAATTTTAGTACATCACAGACTCCATTAGCTCACTCCACGTTTTACAGCAAGAGTTGTGTGGATGACAAGCAGTTGGACTTTCACAGCAGCAAGGAATTATCTTCAAGCACAGAGGAAGGCAAAGATCCTTCGTCAGAAAAGAGTCAACTACATTGATCTACGATGCATGGAGACTTTCATTTCCACATTTTCCCATTTTTTTTTGTTTTTGTTTTTCTAGAAATGGAGGTAATCAAGTTTATAGCATGCCTGTCCTAAGTTACAGTAGTTTGCTATTATATATACTTTTGTTATATCAAAAGAATTAGGTAAATTAACAAGTCATCACGAGCCTGACCAAAACAAAATTTGAAATTAACCTATTGGGTCTGGTACTTTTAAAATTGTACAGATGTTTGTGCCTTTTCTTTACTTTGCTTATATTCTTATAAGCATTTTTTAGCAGTAATTTGTACATATTTTAGAATTTGTGTATCTGCTTTGTAATAAATGTAATTTCTTTCCTTTTTTGGACACTTGGATCTAAATGATGTAAAGCAAAACAGCATCAATATATATGTGAGGTTGCACTAAAACATATTTTTATATGATTAAAACTGAACAGCTTTTATGTACAGCTCTGATTCTGTAATACTAATATTTATTTACTTTGTTTCATAAATTGTACATTTTTTCTTAATGTTGTGGATTGCTTTTCTATGTGAAGCATGGGATTTACTGTTGCGTAACTAGAACAAAAATGTACATTGTAAACAAGATATTTAAACTAGAGTATCTTATTCTGCACTTATGCATTAGTTAAAAAAAAAAGATAAAGGATGTATCAGTCAGTTCTTAACTCTTGTATATTTTTTTGTCTCTTGTTTGCTGGATTGACTATAACTTAAGTGCTGATTGTGATTTTAAAATGATAGTACCGTAAAGCATTAAAGTAAACAATGTGCTATTGTGAGTTTTTTCAAAGCTTTATAAATCAGTTATAAATAATATTAAAAGTATTTGGTCTTATGTGAACATGTTGATCTATATACTCATCTTAAAAATATGGGAAAACATTCCACCCCATGTAAATATGTACAAGTGCATCACTGGTACAATTTTATGTAACTCAGTTGGACACTAGGTTGCCACAGACCTATGCTAGGTGTCTTTAAAAAATTAAGGTGACAAAGCACATGGGACTGTGTAGAGCTTGGTTATCGGCCGGCCCGGTGGCTTGGCAGGCAGTGCTGTGCGCTGCTCATGGAGAAGACCTGGGCTTAGAGTCTCCTTAGTTCTTGCTACACAGGATGGTGACTGGAACTAAGGCTGCACAGAGGGTCGCACTTGGACTCTGAGGGTTGGGAGTGGAAGGGGGAAAAGGGGATGGAAACCTGCTCACCAGCTCTTCCTGCCAGCCAGTTTACATGGGAACAGGGTTAACATCTGTGTTAAGGGAGGTCACCTTACCCTTTTGCATAGGGTAAGAGTGTCAGACTCCTGGCTATCTCAGGGGGAATGGAGAAAAGAATCTTTCAAGGGCAAAGAACTCGTGGGAGGATGTCTGTTGTATGTAATACTCACAATGGCTTTTGGTTAGTGTTGAAGGTGGGAAGAGCCTTTGTAGGTCCAGAAGAGTGGAAGAGAGGGAGGGGTACAGCAACATGTGCACAGGCACGCACATGTGTGCACGCACACACACAATCTGGGTTATCTTTGTGCTATATAGTGGATTATAATTCTGTGAAACCAAGTTTGTATATTGAATTACATTAAGGAGTGTTCTTTAAAAAGAGAAATAAATATACAATTACATGCTTGAGGTGTCTAGTTCTTATGTGTTGCTTTACATTTTAATTTCCCAGTTTTGTTTCTAAAGAAATTTTGATACTAGCAACATACCACCTGTGCTTTTAATTGCCAGGCTCTGCCCATCCTGAGTATGAATGCTTTTAACAAGTGAGAAGACAGTCATTGGCTCCCATAGATTATCTGATTAGAACAGATAGTGGTCACCAAGATGTGGGGCCTAGAAATAGACTTATCCAAACTTCATGGGCCTGGGCAGCATACATTGCATCTGAACAGATTCATGAATAAAGCAAATTATCATTTTGCCTCCTGCCTCTCTTGCAGTATGTATACTTATCTGAAATTCAACTGGGGAAACCTCTTCTTTCTTTTTGCTAAGGTGGCTGAAGCTAAGAATCAACTAAAATATATCAGAAGATACCCACAAATCACAGTTCTTTTATTAGAATGAGTAGAACCTTTTTAATAATGAAAGCAGAAGCTCATTAAAAGTCAAAACCTATTAGTATTTCCACTATAAAAATCTAAAATTGGTGGATTTACAATGTACCTACTTGCTTTTGTGAGCCAGACTGTCTTTTTAAACCATGTTTTACAAAGGTGAATTAAAGGTCAACACAGACACTCTAATATCTGTCTCTTACCAAGAAGAATCTTTTGAGTATGTAGGGTGATTTGTGCGTCATATTCCTCATTGACGTGTGTGTGTGTGTGTGTGTGTGTGTGTGTGTGTGTGTGTGTGTTGATCCCAGGCCAAATCAAATTACTCTGTTTCCTCCTCTACCTAATTCGTCACTCATTTATTCACTCATTCATTCGTAAAAGTTTTTGAGTGCCAACTCTGAACTGGGTACTATGGTGGGCATTTATTTTTATTTTTATTTATTTATTTTTTTGAGACAGAGTCTCACTGCAGCCCAGGTTAGAGTGCAGTGGTGCTATCTCGGCTCACTGCAACCTCCACCTCTCAGTAAGTGATTCTCCCATCTCAGCCTCCTGAGTAGCTGGGTCTACAGCTGCATGCCACTATGGCTGACTAATTTTTGTATTTTTAGTAGAGTCAGATTTTCACCATGTTGGCCAGGCTGGTCTCAAACACCTGGCCTCAAGTGATCTGCCTGCCTCGGTCTCCCAAAGTGCTGGGATTACAGTTGTGACCCAATGCTCCCAGCCTGGTGGTGGGCATTTAGAATTAATAAAGAGTATCCATGCCACCAAGGAGCTGAAGTAAATAGAAAAGACATATCTGTCAGAAAATGTGGATAATATGATGTTTGAGCTAAAATAGTTGCACATTTGGTGTGTTTTATAACCACAAAGGGAGAGAGCAATCATACTGCTGAGAATGGAGAAAGGCTTCATCACAGAGGTAGCCTTAGAATAGATCCTTGAAACCATAAACTGACTAATTCATTCAACATAGCTTTTCATCACCTACACTGGAGTACTCTTTTGTGTGCTAGGTGTCCAATATGGCACAAAACAGGTAAAGTCCCTGCCTTAATGGAGTTTATATTCTAGAGGAAACAGCATTATAAAAAAATTAGTGGGAAAACACATGTTAGATGATCTGAGATGTGTAAACCAATTAATGTGTAAAAAGCAACATGTGGCTGACACCCTGGGTATATGGCAAGGTAGTACATGGTTAAGCTAGAAACACATATCAAAGTCCAGTTTCCTAATCCAGCCTACAGGTCTGGCTCTGTAAGCAATGGAGAACCAAGGAAGGATTTAAGCAATAAAGTGGCATTGCTATTGTTGTTGTTATCATTATTTTGGGAAAAATAAAACACTGTGGCAGCAGCGAAGATAAGGGAAATAAAAGCAGCAACAATCCAAACAAATGATGGGGACCTGGAGAAAGAAGGTACAGTTTTGCTAATGAAGAGGAATGGCTGATAGCTAGACTGATTTGGTGTTAGGAGGAAAGAGATGGAGAAGTTAAAGATGATGAGTTTTTAACCTGGGCAATGGAATGAGGGTGGCATTATTCAGCCACAAAAGAGAGTGGATTTGTACAGAATGCTGATAAAGAAATGAGCTCTCCTTAGCAGTTCCAAAGGAGTTCAACCTCAAACAGGAGAGGCCAGAGCTGCAGACTGGTTTGTCAGTTCTTGTCTTTTTTCATAGCTGAGAGTGCTGAATCGGATGAAATTCCTCAGGGTATATAAAGGGGTAGAAGAGGAAGTTTAAGGGTTTCCAAAGATAGATAAGGAATATAGGGGTGAGCAAAGGTATACTTCACAGGACACCACATCCCATCTGCTGAGCCTTAGTGATACAATATTTTTGAGAACTTGATTTTCTATATGTTCCCCAAGATAATTTCTAGAAAACACAACTTTTAGAACATCATTTTCTGAGAAAAAAATCAACAGTATTTGTGGATTTACTATTAGTTAATATTTCCTTAGTAGCATAATAGTAGCTTTATTATTAAATAATAAATTAGAGGTTATTAAATTAACCTGTCATTTACAAATATCTTTTCCAAAACCTATAGTCTAGAGAAGTTAGGTGAAGTTTTCAAGGAGAAATAGGTAGTTCATTGCAGAATAAAGGCTAAAACTGAGCTCCCAACTCTTTGTCCAGGTTTGCTTAAAGAACAGTTTCTGATTACTTATGCTCTTCTCACTTAGATTAAGGTTACATTTACAATAATTTACAGTGAGAGTTGTTGGGTTGAATGAACTCAGAATTTTACAAAACAACAAAGCCTATTTCTGCCCTGGAAATGATTTTTATTAGTTTAAAATATATTACTAAATGTGGTGGCATCTACTTGGCCACAGTACAGTTTTTTTCCCAGGGGCTGTTTGACATTATATAGAGCATCAGTTCCCATTAATTTCCGAGTGTAGAGAAACATATGCTTACCCAGACTTTATATGCAACAATAAACCAGCTTGGCTATGCAGTAGTACTGAAGAACAGGGAAAGTGGGGGAAATTATTCTACTTGGCACCAAACAGTACCTAAAGATTAACAAGAAGAAGACACAAACTATTTTCTAGAACTCTCTAGATAGATCATTTTATGCATACATATCCGTTGCTTATCAACAACTAAGGCCACCTTCAGAAATATATATTTGACTGGATGTGTTGACTTGTGCCTGTAATTCCAGCTCTTTGGGAGGCTGATCCAGGAGGATTGCTTGAGGCCAGGGTTTCAAGACTGGAAATACACGTTGGTTATCAAAATGAATCATATAAACAGATTTTCTCTCCATTCACCAAGTGCCTATAAATGTATTTCAGATTCTGCACTAGATCCCTGTCATGGTTTTTTATTTTTTTGAGACAGGATCTTACTCTGTCTCCTGGGCTGGAGTGCAGTGGCGCCATCTAGGCTCACTGCAACCTCCGCCTCCCTGACTCAAGAGACCTCCTGACCTCAGCCTCCATAATAGCTGGGACCACAGGTGCCCACCACCATGCCCGGCTAATTTTCTATATTTCTTTTGTAGAGACGGGGATCTCACCATGTTGGCCAGGCGAGTCTAGAACTCCTGGGCTGAAGTGATCTGCCCGCCTCAGCCTCCCAAAGTGCTGAGATTACAGGCGTGAGCACCGCACCCAGCCCCTGGCATGTTTTATACAAGTAGATTCCAACTTTCGTTACATTGTTGAAATACAAGTTTAATCCACATAGTTTGATGTGAATAAAATTTTGTTTTGGCAAAATTAAAATAAAATGATTAATGATCATACATTTCCTTAATTTATTAAAAATCATATTAATAAAATATTTTAAAATGAAAACCTTTCTATCAAAAATGCCACTGGGCACGGTGGCTATCATTTCCTACATGTTATTTGTTGTAGCATGTAGGAAAAACTACATACACACACATTGTACATGGTCCAGGGATCCAGGCCCTTTTATGGGGACAGCATCCCCATACAAAATCACTTGTAGCTAATAATGATAAGTATTCTCTACTAGCCCTGTTTTAAGTGCTTTCATTTATTCCCTTATTTAATAGTCACAAAACTGAGTCAAATAATTTGCTTAAGTTTTCTCAGCTAGTAAATAGAGGAGGCAGTTAGGCTCTAAAGTGGTGCAGTGCAGTAAAACTTTCTGCAGTGGGAAAAAATGTTCCATATCTGCAATACAAGATATGTTCCAATATATGTTCCAATACAAGAGCCTATAGCTACACATGACTGGAGCACTGGGAATATAGAGAGTGCAAGTGAGAAACTGGACTTTTAATTTTATTTAATTTATATTTAAATTAAACTTCACAAGTGTCTAGTGCTTCCTGAATCGGCCAGCCACCTCTGCAGACTGCACCCTTCCCCTGTGCACAGGCTGCACCACCCACCTCTATAAGCACTCACCATTTGACAGCTATTGAGGTTCTATCACATGGTGGCTCTCTTCTTGGTGCTGGAGCTATACCAATGAACAACAACCACCAAACCACAAAAAAAACCCAAAAATCTGCTATTAAAAAACTTGGGTTCAGTACTTATCACTAAATATCTAGTAAAGGATTCTGGTGATCCAATCCTATTGACTGCTTCTGTTTCCACTCAGTTTTGGAACTTGGAACTCACTCAAGCAATAACAGCCAAAGCATGCTTTTATGAAGAAGTAAACAGGCATCTCATAGGCCACTCGTCCTCCTCCTGCCAGAAATCTGTTAAAAGCAAGGGTGGAGAATATATCCCATTCTCAGGATTCATGTGGGGTCTCTCAGTTCTGCCTTGGTATAAATGCATATGACCCCTTGTGGGGCTAAGGGAAGAGAGATGTAGCTGGGCTCCCCGAGGGCCCTGACTCCCCTACTGCTTCTGCATAGGATGTAGAGTCTGTGAAGAGAGTGCCCTGGCTCCTGGAAGCCTTGCCTTGCTTTTCTACTGATCACATGTTATTAAGTAAATGGAAGACAGAAGGAAGGAGTCTGCCATTTCTTCTCCCTCCATAGTGAAGAGTGGAGGAAGGAAAGAAACAGAGGGGTTTCCTTTCTCTAGCCAAGTGGCCTTCCTGACTGTGAAGCAAGGGGTCTGAGGAAAAGGCTGCCCCTTGCTGCCACGTATCCATCTAAGTAGCCAGACTCATGGAAAACCACACTGCAAATGTTGCCCTCTTTGGAGAAAATCCACTGTCACCAAGGACCTACTGTTTTCCCTAAAACATAGTCTATGACTCTCTGTTATCCCCTTGGAACCAGTGAGATCATAATTCACGTGATATTCAACTGAAACAAACTAGACAAATAGATTAAATAAAGCAACCTCATCTTAGCTCAAAAATTAGAACAAGCAGCCTTTCCCAGAGAGAATTAAGCCCATCAGAAAATGATTTGAGTGATTATTTTCTCAAATCTTCTAAGGAGATTATATAACTAGCACCATCCTCATGCATAGGAAAAAAGTTAATTCGTTGCACACAATGGATGTCTTAGGGCATTAGGGCTTAATGTTCATATGGAAGCCTGTTTGACAAGGGATGGACTGTGGTATATTTCCCAACTCGTATCAAGCCTAGTCACACTGTCAAATCTAGTTTAATAGAAATAATACATTGAGTACCACAGGACAGCATCAAATCCCCCAAATTATATCATGCCAGCAATATTAAAATGTCCCAAATGTGAACACTGCCTCATTAATATTTTCCAGAATAAACTTAAATTGCAAGAAGATAACACCTTTTTATATTAAAGACTAAATAAATTTAAGTCCCCAGTTTTGCTTCCTTTAATTCCTTACCCCAAGAATAACATAACTTAGGTTCCCAGGGAAGGTTACAATTCAAATGTGTTAGGCATTTCAGCCAGGACCTTGGCATACCTAGCAATATGGGATTTCTTTCAGGGAGAGGGGTCCACACAAGGAACATAGCCAGATAGGAAAAAATGTTATATTCCCTATTCATCATCCCTACTCCCTCTGCCAATCACATGCAGCAAATGCTTCAGATTAATGCTTCATTCAAGAATGTGTCTTGATCTCCATTCTGAAGTAAAGCCACCTTCTTTCTATGTAAATCTAAATCCTAAGGTATGTATAACTAGACATTCCTATGTCAAAAGAGATATGACCAGATTTACTGCATTCTGTTTAGATAAATAAATATGTGCCATTTATGTATATATACATTATTTCATTGACTCCTTTTAGCTCCTGTAAGGTGGGCATTATAATTTCCATTTTGCAAATCACCAAATATTTATAAGGAAAGAAACATAAATTTTATAAGTTGCCCAAGATTACATAACTGAGTTTCAAACTCAGGTCTGTCTGACTCCAGAATCATCCATTCCATTATTTCACTGATTGTCATTCAGCCATAGCTGCAAGCTTTCAAAGGAAATTCATCATTTGTTCTTTCATTCAAACACGTTGATAGACTGCTCCTGCTACACTGTTGAGTAGACAAGACCGCATGTGAGCAAGAGATTTCAGTGACAGCATGGCAAGGGATTTGAGGGAGGGATTGCTGCAAAGCAAACCCAGATTTGAAGCAAGTGAGTCTGAACTATAAGGATGGAACCCTAATCTGAACAAAAAGTATGGGTGTTTGGGAACATAAAATGATAATCAGGTTAGTGCAGAACATTAAAAGTGTCACAGGTAGAGGAGGTCCTCTGGAAAAATCCCATAGCAAGAGAGAGAAGGACATGTTGGAGAGAACAAAACAAATTCTACAGAGTGAGTAAAGATTCTGAGGTGCGGGGCCAGGAAAGGGATAGCAAGAGGTAGAGCCAATGGGATAAACAATGATGAGATATTGCAGAGTCTTGGAAATCATTTTTAGAGGTTTAGACGTTAGGGCAACAGCTATTTGGGAATTAGAACATGCTAGGTAGGAAAGTGATGGGACAGGGTTTGTGGTTTACCCAGCTAAAAGGGCTTTAAGGTACACTGTCCAAGAGCCACAGCAACCTGGGGCTACAAAGCACTCAAAACTTGGTTAGTCCAAATTGACATGCACTGCAAATATAAAATATATGCCAATTTTGAAGACATAGCACAAGGACAGTATCAAATATGTCATTCATAATTGTTCATAGTGATAATATGTTGAAATTATACTACAAATATTAGGTTAATTAAAATGATGTTAAAATTAATTTCCTATGCTTCTCTTTTTACGTTGGTACCAGAAATTTCACAATTGCGTATGTGGCTCATATTGCGTTTCTATTGGGTGGTGCTGGTGAAAGAGAGAATAGATGAGAGGGTGGGAGGGGACACTGAGCTCAGCTAGTTGGCTATTTCCATGATGGTGGCCTGCAATAATGTGGCAGTGGTGAAGATGAAAGAAAGCAGACAGACTTGAACTGCAGGAAGTGGTGCACCATATGAGATGGTGTTTATTAGATAGAGGGCTCTCAGGAGACAGGGGAGTCATGGTTAACATTCCATTTCTAGCTAGCCAGAAACAGATTAAAGATGATGTCCTTTTCACAACATGGTTAAAGGGCAGGGGGCAGGGAGGTTTGGGAGAGCCGTGATCGATTTGGTAACTCTTACCTCCTTACTTCCTGAGTTTGGGGGTCCTGTGGACATCTGAAAGGAGAGGTCCAGGGAGCAATTGGATCTGTGGTTCTTCTGGTGCTATCTTAATAATAATAAATCTATCTGTAATTTATTTAAAATGAATCATATGCCAGACAGATATAATCTCATTTAATCCTTCTGTGTATTTGTTGATAAGAATATAGCTACATTCCCTTCCATTTTTATTGCTCTATATCAGTGGTTCACAATTTTATCAACTATCATATTTTATAGTGCCTCTTTTCTATAGTTTACTCAGCCTATTATATGGAAATTATCCATATAATTTTGAAATTATCCATATGATATAATTTCAAAATTATATGGATAATTTCAAAAATTTCAATATAATGCCCTAACTATATATAAAGGAAAAATGACAGAAAAGTAATTTATAATAAAATTATATTTATTTATTAAATGGGTAAATGTTCTGTGTTATAGTTAAAGATTACAGTAGAAAGTATAATGAAGAAGTTAGGAGCTTGCACCTCCATGCAGATCACCATGATTATGACAGCTACATATTCCCCTGCCAGTGTATTGCACTGGGAACTCAGGTACCACAAGTGGCATTCTCATTAGAACACGATTTTCTGAAATGAGAAAGAAAATCTTGGAAAGTTCCAAAGATAACAAAATACAAATTTTCTCAATTGACATGTGGTTTCCCTCCCAGAAAAAAATTCAGTCTACAGTCAATTCTGCTGTAATGTTTGTTTTAAAATTTTTTCAACACAATTGACATATTAGGGAACAGTTTGAACATAACACATTTGCTTATGCTTGACTTTTCAATTGAGAAGTACTAGGTGAATGCAGAAGACAGCACTTAGCTGAAGGAGCCATGTAGGAATATACGAACATAAACACTAACACACTTCCGATATCTACCAGCTACCTCATTTCACCAAGAGTGTTATGAGTGCCACTCATATACATAGTGTACCGCATAATGAAATTGGACTTTCTGTTCAATTTCAGATGACCTTCCTTCCATAATTTCACAGTAAGTCACAAACTGCAGCTCTTCTGTCACCTACTTCTAGTAGCAAACATTAGATCTTTTTTAAGTTAAGCACCACATTTATTGGAGTACCTGTGTATTTCTTAACCATTTAATGCATGTGAAACTATGCTGCCATTTTTACTGGCACCCTATCTTTTTTTTTTTTTTAAGTATCACTGATGAAGTTTTAGAGTATTGTGTCCCTAACCCTGTTTTCCCCATAAGCCCTGTGGTTTGTCATTATACAACTTTGCATAGCACAATGATTTTTAGGAGCATGCTTGTCTTCTGGTAGCAGAGATGACTTAAAAATCTATACACCCCCACCTCAAATTTGCTTTATAATGAAACAGAGTTTGGTTCTAGGCTTACATAAATCCAAATGAGTATTTCACTTTCGTGTTCCATTTAGAGGAACGTTCAAGTTTATAAAATGGTTCTGCTCATTGGTGGAACTCCAGCATCGGAGAATCTTAATCACTAAATGCTGGCAGCGCCCTATCATAGCACCAGTCAAAAGCCTCCATGAATTTCCAAAATGCCCTGGGGTATGTGTGTGTGTGTGAGTGATACTGCCCCGTTTGAGAACCACTGGTCTATTTGAAGCTAGAAGTTAATAAAGATGAATAGAAATTCATCAGACAGAATTATTTATTAATCCTAGAAAACTAGTCCTCAATATCATAGAATCAAACATTTTGAGTATTATGTCTAAGAAACTATTTCAAAGCATTTGACAGTTTCTATAAGCACATTTTGAATACAGTTGCTGACACATAAATACAACTATAATGTGTTAAGACTATTACTATTTAAGTCAATTTAAAAATAATGATGACAAACTGCTTTTGTTACTACTGAGTTGTTACTAATACTAAGATGATTACATTCAAATCAAAGTCACTCAGACACCAGCAACACTTCTATTTCTACTACTCCACTGTGGCCCATGTAGTCTCACCATGACCACATTTATTTAATTGTAGTGACATAAAGGATCTGAAAAATGCACAAACATGCAAAAATTACTTGACATATACATTTAAAGATTTTCAAATTGACCTATATCAAATAGATTCATAGGAGTAACTGCATTTCTTCATTCCCTTCATAAACCAAGCTGAACACTCCAGACTGCTTTCTATACAACTGTGCACTTTTCCTGTTGCCAGTTGAATTATGTGCAGTTGAATTCAATCCCATACCAATATATGCAAGTTTTGTGGATTATTATAATTATGTGATTTAAATTCCACATGAATCTATAAAATATGAGTGTAAAAAAGAGTGCTTTTATCTATGGCTGTTAAGTTAAATGCTTTGGAAAGAATAAGGACAAGTCATTAAGAAAGTGGCAATTGAATTATGTGTGGGCAATTAGAAAAATTAAAAATTAAAAATGACTCTGCCTCCAATTGGTTCTTGAATGTCTTTCAATACTCATTCCACTTTGAATAAGGTGAAATTATCATGTTGGCAATGCATTATAGTTAGATCGTGTTTATTTTACCTGACTGAATCTCCAGTCACAGCCCAATGCTGAAAGGGAAGATGGTACACCATCGTTCACCAAAGGATGAAAAAGATGCATGTACGTTTCAGAATTTTTTAAGTTAAAATATTTAATGTATTATGTATCAACCTGTATGATCCATCGACTTTTTGAAATTAATCTGCAAGTAGTCTGATTGCATTGTGTAAGACTACATTTCCTACGTATCACTTTTCTAGAATTTAGGATGGTATCTCCAAACCACAACAGCTAATAATGGTATATTCACATATAGGATAAATTACAAAGATACATATAATTTGTTTCTCTTTATAACTTTGAGTCCAGGATAAATGAATGTGGTAAATAAAAATAACCTCTCTGTCCTAACTTCCTGAACAAAATAATAAAGACAAAAGACAAAATATTTAAGGAAAATTCCAAAATGAATACTTACTATTTTCTCTCCTAACTGTCTGTTTCCACATTAATCAATCATCCTTGCTTTCATGAGATGGATAGGAGAGATTCATCATCTGCACCTTAATCTAAAGTGAAAACATTACCATAGAAACCTTCTTTTCACATTCTTTAACCATGAGTGAGAACTCTGAATTAAAATATCTATTTTGAGGCCAACCAGTAACTATAAACACCAATAAAAACAAATGCTGCTGGGTCGGGGAGGATGGCAAGAATGAGCAGGAATGGTATTTTGGAATGCCAGTTTCTTTCATTCCAAATTTATGAGAGAAAGACCTGTCCATTTTTTAGGTACACTATATGCCATCCAACATTTTGAACTCGGATGTGCTCTGGAAAATCCATACTAGCTCCCCCTTTCAGTTTCTGCAAAATTCCAAGAACAAATTCTTTGCTGTTTCCTTAGTTACTCTAAATAAGGTGTCATCAATATTTAAAGAACGGAGATCTTGGAAAGTATGGGATGACCTCAGAGCCAGGCCTTACACGTCTCTTCATTCTACCTCCTTTCTTCCAAATGCTGCACGCTTCCAGACTTATGGGTGTATTAGTCTGTTCTCATGTTGCTAATAAAAGACATACCTGAGACTGAGTAATTTATAAAGAAAAGAGGTTTAATTGACTTACAGTTCCTCATGGCTGGGAAGGCCTCACAATCATGGTGGATGGCGAATAAGGAGCAAAGTCACATCTTACATGGCAGCAGGCAAGAGAGTGTGTGTAGGGGAACTCCCCTTTATAAAACCATCAGATCTCATCAAACGCATTCACTATCACAAGAATGACTTGGCCCCATGATTCAATTCAATCACTGGGTCTCTCCTACGACACATGGGAAGTATAGGCACTACAATTCAAGATGAGATTTGGCGGGGGCACAGCCAAACCATATCAACTGGTCTCTACATTTGGGGATACACCTGATAAGGTGGCAGGTAGAGTTGGAGTTGGAAGAAATGGCACTGAGGTTATTTATAAGATGAAAAACATTAGTCCTCTAATTGTACTCCTTGAAAGAAGAGTACCAGGTCATCAACCTTGACACTATCGAATGAGGTCCCTTTTCACTAAAATTGGATATCTAGTGAGTTTTCAAGGGACATTTATTTTAAGTAGAATTTTTGTACTTGTCTCTGTGCACTTTCTTTTAATTCAAAATAAGAATGGGGATGGCAATATGAAGCATGTGATCCTCTTCAGCCCCTTCCCAACCCTTGTCAGAGATCAATAATCACAGTTGGTCTTTTTCTTTCTCAAGAGGTAGCATCATGCATTGTCAGCAAGCAGAGACTCAGGAACCAGACTACATGAATTCAGACCTGAGCTTTGTTACTTCCTTGCTGTGTGGTCTTGGGGCAGTTACAGATGCTCACTGCTGGAGCAAACAGCCCCAACACTTCAGAGGCTTGATATATAGCAGTCTATGACCCAGTCATGGAATGTTTTCCGGATCAGCAGGTGACTTTCCTTTAAGTGATGATAGGACAGTGCTGTGTCAATGAAGGCCTGTGAGCTGGATTTGACGTGCTACATGTTTTTTGTAGGACTAATGAGCTTAAAATGTTCCTATACTTTTCAAATGCGCTCCAGCCTGGGCAATAGAGCGAGACTCAGTCTCAAAAAATAAAAAATAAAAAAAGAATCTATGTAACATCCTCAATTCTGCCTCTTGGTCCTAGGAGCCTACAATATATACTATCTGATACTCTTTTACAGAAATAGTCTGCTATTCCTTAATTTGGGGACCCACACTCCATCCATCTAGAGGCTCCACTATCTCCAACCAGAGGCTTCCAGAGTTATGGTAATCCAGAGTACACAGGATGGCATATGGGAGGATTTTATGAGCCAGACTCAAAGGGCCACTCATCATTTTTTTCCATATTCTGCTAGCCAGAGCTCAGTTTCTTGGCCACACCCAACCAATGTCCCAGCTGCCTTCCAGGGAAGCAAAAAAGATGGATGGATGAACAGTTAGCTGGTTTGTCTTCTGACAGACTACTTAACTTCCCTGTGTCTGTTTCAACCTATGTGAAATGGGAATAGTAAGTAGGATTTCAAAGAGGATTGAATGAGTTATATACATAAAGTGCTTAGAACAGAACCTAGAACATTTGTGAATGCTCTAAGCGTTTACTATTATTTCTCTGTACTTACAGGCTAGATGTAGATACCTTTCTTGATACCTACTTCCCTTCACTCCCCCATATTCAACCAGTCACCACATACTATCAGTTGTATCCCCTGAACATCCCTCAGAAATGCCCTCACTTCCAGTATGCCACTGTTTAAAATGTAGATTTCATTATTATTCAGGTACAGTGAGGCCAACCCATCAGGAGATGACTGCCATTGAAAACTATTTGTTATGGTGACAATCTTGAGAGGAGGGGGCATACCACATTACAGGGGGCCACGCAGAGAAGCACCCGGGTAGGTAGGGAGGCAGAGGGAGTGATGGAAAGTATGGGCAAGATTCTTGATTGTGGTTTCTTTGGGAAGGAGTGGTTAAGACAGGGTAAGCAGGTTTAGGATTGACTAGTTTGATTAGTTTTAGCAGACTCTGGGGCAGAGGTGCTGTCTCTAGCTGTCTGGTCCTGGGGTGAGTAATGCAGGAGGACAGTGGCCTGAAGTGTAGGAACTTGATAAAGGAGGCAGTTGGTGGCCTGGACTCTGAATTGGTTGGTTTGCATATGAAAGGCATGTTTGCAGTCCTTGATTTGCTATCTCTAGGAATTAACTAACTCTGAGATAGGCAGTCCTATGGTCAGCTAGGCCCCAAATGTCAAAATATAATAGTGGTATATAGACCAAGACATGGCTAATACAGCCACTATGTCTCAGCTGGATTGCTTGCAATGACTTCCTAAGTGCTCTTCCTCCAACTCACTTACCCTTGTGAATAAGCCTTCCTCCTAACAGGCAGCTGGCCTTTGGGAAACCTATATCTGATTGTGTCACTAGCCAGCTTCAAGCTATGCAGGAGCTTTCTGAATCCCTTAAGGAAAAGATCAAAGGCCTCTCTCCTGTCTCTGCTTGTTCTGCTTTTCCTTGGCCTCTGGGGGCACCTTGGTTCCTCTAACGTGCCTTGTTCTTCTATCATTTGGGCCTTTGCACCTGCTCTGCCTTCTGCCTGAAAAGCTCCTCTTTGCTTTGCAGCCTCTGTGCCTTTGGTATTTAACATATGCTTCAGATTTCAGCTCAGATACAAAACTTGCATCACCCCCTTCCCATATTGTGTGACTAATTGCTTTAATTTAATGTATTAAAGTTGATAAATATCCAGCTGGGCCTGGCTTTGTACATTCAAATCCCAGCTTCACCATTTCTCACCTGTTTGAACTTGCATTAGTTATTTAATCCCTCTAAAAGTCAGTTTCCCCTTTCATAGCATGGGGATAACAACATTAGGAACATTTCTTGGGCTTTTTGTTAGGATGGAATAAAATAATGTGTACTTAGTATGTAATCATTTCTAAGACTTCAGTGTTTGATATTATTAATATTTCCTGTTAAGCCTCAGAATTCTTTGTAACCTAGGACTCTAAGCAGTTACTAGCAATTACCTTGGATTCAAATTGAGAACATTTTCACATCTCTGATTAGAAGAATGATTTAACTATTATTAATGACTTCAGAAGGTTAATATAAGCTAATTAGTATTTAAGATACTGTTATAGAAATGACATTTCCTCAGCAGGGGGGAATTGAACTGACTTTTTTCCTTATCTATTATGACATATACCATCATCCGTTTAAAATTTTTTATTAAATAAGAGTTCTACATACTGGTAACTGATACAGTTTGGCTCTGTGTCTCCAATCAAATATCATCTTGTAGTTCCCATAATTCCCATGTGTTGTGGGAGGGAGCCAGTGGGAGATGATCGAATTATGGGAGCAGATATTTCCCAGGCTGTTCTCATGATAGTGAATGGGTCTCACAAGATTTGATGGCTTTATAAACAGGAGTTTCCCTGCACAAGCTCTCTTTGCCTGCTGCCATCCATGTAAGATGTGACTTGCTCCTCCTTGCCTTCCACCATGATTGTGAGGCCTCCCCAGACATGTGGAAGCGTGAGTCCAATTAAGCCTCTTTCTTTTATAAATTGCCCAGTCTTGGGTATGTCTTTATCAGCAGTGTGAAAATGGACTAATACAGTAGCATAATATGGAGAAATAATTAAAAATACAACATAACGAAAACAAATGTAAGAGTATCATTCTTAACTTGCCTTTTTTCCCTTTCTGCAGATAAAATTTTATTTTGATCCCTGAATTCTTTCTAACAAAGTTTTACTTATTAGGACAAAAGAGCACAATATAATGAACATATTCATATACAAAGATTTGATTGATTAAAGGTTGTTAGGAGCTGGGGATAGAGGAAGAATTTAACTACAAAAGGTCATAAGGGAATTTTTGAAGGATGATGAATTTGTTCTATATTTTGATAGTGATGCTGGTTATACCACTGCATGCATTTGTCAAAACTCATAGAGTTTTATATTTAAAAGATGAATTTTACTCTATACAAATTGTACTGCAATTAAAGAAAAACAAGGGCTGGGCATGGGGCTCATGCCTGTAATCCTAGCACTTTGTGATGCCAAGGTGGATGGATCACTTGAGCCCAGAAGTTTGAGACCAACCTGGGGTAACATGGTGAAACCACATCTCTACCAAATGAAAAACAAAAAATTGGCGTAATGGCATGTGCTTGCCGTCCCAGCTACCAGGGCAGCTGAAGTGGGAGAATCACCTGAGTCTGGGAGGTCGAGGCTGCAGTGAGCCATGATTGCACCACTGCACTCCACCCTGGGTGGAGTGGAAAGACAAACAAAAAAAAAAAAAAACAAAGAAAAAGATTGGGTTGATAATTTCTTTTCCCTTAAGCTTAGGAAATGTTAGTGGTGAAATTGGTTTTGGATTAACGAAGAGGTCAAAAGTGATACATTTATATATTTATTTACAAGGCTATGATCCAATGATAGCCTTAAGTTTTAAAACTAATTGCAAAATAGCTCAGTTATACTTAAGCAATCACTGTTCTTGCTGTAGAGGTAGAGTATTGCATTCCAGAGGGTCGGATACAGGGAAGGCAAGTATGCAAGACGTGGTATCCAAGAAGAACCTTCCAGAGGCTGCAGTTTTACCTGAATGCAGTGAACTTGAGAAATTATAGATTTTTTTTTTTTTGGTTGTAAAAAAATGGCAAGAGCACCTTTCCATGGTGTAACTGCTTTAATGTCATGATGGAGTATGGGGGTGTGAATGAGTCTATCATATCACAGGAGAGTGCAAGCTTTCAACACCAAAATTACTTAAGCACCTGCTGATTAAATCTTGCTGCAAATGGCATTTCATTCTTATTTTTGATGAGTAAAAAGTGATTTATTATATTTACTTGGCTCTTATCCCTAGTGAATGCAGAGAGTGAATGCATTCTATAGCAACATATGGCTTGTTGGGAAGTATGAGTCATCAACTGAACCAGAGGTGCAACCCCCCACCCCTGCCCCGCCCAAAAACAAACGAAAAAAGTTGTAAAGAAGGTGGCAACTATCCTGAGGCAGATTCTGTTGTTATTCCCAACGTTGTTCCTGTTTCATTGAGGAATTTTTACCTCTAACTCTCATGAGCTCTTCTTCTAAATAAAAAAAAAGAATGTGTTTTAATATTTGAAGGTGCAAAACTAGCCATCTTGCTTTATTTTACTTTCTCTGGAGTTACTTGCTTATGAGCTATTAGCTATTGATAGGTTATTTCTTACATTTGTTAAACATTTATGAACCCTTTACTATTTTCCAGATAGTGTACTAGATATTTTTAACACAAGAACCTGTTTCCAAGGAATTTTCTTATTACTAAGTCTATTGTCTTTTTCACATCTACTAGGTCAACCTAGTTTAATTTTCAGACTGTCAGAATTACTTGCGAAAAAAAGTTTATTTTTATCAACCAGTACTTTTTTTTTTTTTTTTTTTCTGAGATGGAGTTTCACTCTTGTTGCCCAGGATGGAGTGCAATGGTAGGATCTCAGCTCACTGCAACCTCTGCCTTTGGGTTCAATTGATTCTCCTGCCTCAGCTTCCCAAGTAGCTGGGATTACAGGCGCATCCCACCACACTCAGCTAATTTTTGTTTTGTTTTTGTTTCGTGTTTTTAGTAGAGATGGGATTTTGCCATGTTGGCCAGGCTGGTCTCGAACTCCTGACCTCAGGTGATTCACCCTCCTTGGCCTCCTAAAGTGCTGGAATTACAGGTGTGAGCCACCGCACCCAACCTCAACTAGTACTTTTTAAACTCCTCTATTATAATAGTCTATATTTGATGCTCATCTGAAGCATCATAATATTTATCATTAAAATTCTTGCTGCAAACTGGGAAAGCCTATATGTACAGAAGGGCAAAAAGCTAATGGATTGAATATTTTAGTTTCAAAAGGTTGAGGGATCTAGGCACTTAAACATTTATCCATTTATTAAAAATATTTCTTTAGGACTTAACCATATGCCAACCAATGTTTTAAAGACTAGAGACAGCAGTAAACAGGATGAATGAGATGTCTGCCTTTCTGAAATTTATATCTCAGTGACTATAATAAACAAGCAAAGGAGTGAGTCAGCATGGTAACCAGAGAGGAAAGTGAAACAGAAAAACATGATTGAAGATGAACTTCTGTAGTCAGGAGCCCTCTCTGAGAAAATGACGTGATATGGTTTGGATTTGCCTAAACCTCATGTCGAATTGTAATCCCTAATGTTGGAGGAGGGGCCTGATGGGAGGTGATTAGATCAAAAGGGCAAATTCCCCCCTTGGTGTTCTCGTGATAGTGAGTGAGTTCTCATGAGATCTGGTTATTTTAGTGTGTGTGGCCCCTCCCGCTTCTCTTTCTTTCTCTGTAGGACATGCCTGCTTCCCCTTCTGCCATAAAGGAAAGTTTCCTGAGGCCTCCCCAGCCATGCTTCCTGTACAGCCCAGTTTTAGGTATTTCTTTATAGCAGTGAGAGAACAGACTAATACATGACGTTTGACAGCATATCTGAGCAATGGGAAGGAGCAGCCATGTGGAGACTTGGGGGAAAGGCATAGAGGCAGAGAGTGCAAGTGTAAAGCTTCTGTGGTGAAAATGAACTTGGTACTTCTTGGGAGCGGAGAGTGTGCAGAGTGAGTAAGGTTCTATGTGGGGAGGTGAGTAGAATCAGGTGAGATGAGGAGTGAGCAGAGTCTGGGTCCCCGACAGTGCTGCAGGTGAATAAAGAAAGTCAGGTGTATTCTTAGTGAATGGGAAGCAGTTGGAGTACTTTTAGCAGGAAAAAGAAAGGCTTTTTAAGAAACTTTTATTTGGAAATAATTTAAAATTTACAGAAAACTTAGGTGAAGAGTACAAAGAATAGCTCTATGCCCTTTACTCAGATTCACTTATGTGAACATTTTGCCCAATTTCCATCACCATTTACTATCTTTATCTCTAAAACATTTTTGTCTCCACCATTTGAGAGCAAGTTGCATACAGTGTGGCTCTTAATCTCTAAACATTTCAATACGTGTTTCCTAATAAAAAGGTTATTTCCTCATATGAAGGTTAATTTTGTATCAACTTGACTGGGTTATAGGGTGCCCAGATATTTCTTCAAACATTATTCCTGTTTCTGTGAGGATATTTTTGTGATACTAACATTTAAATCAGTTGACTGAGTCAGGCAATTGCTTTCTCTAAAGTGGGCAGGGCTCATCCAATCAGAACAAAAGCCCTGGCACTCTCCCATGTGAGAGAATTCTTCCTGCCTAAAGGCCTTTGAACTGATAAAGTCCAGTTCAAATTCTAGCTTTTTTTTTTTTTTTTTTTTTTTTTGATTCAGACTCAAATCAAAACATCAGTTCTTTCTGTATCTTGCACCTGCTGGCTTTCAGACTGGAATGACACTGTCAGTTCTCCTGGTTCTCAAGCCTTCCAAGTTGGATTAGAACTAACTCATTGGCACTCCTGGGTCTCCAGCTTGCTGACTTACCCTGAAGATCCTGGGTCTTGCCAGTCTCCATCATCACATGAGCCAATTCCTTACAATCAATCTCTTTGTATGGGTACATACATTCTATTGGTCCTATTTTTCTGGAGAACCCTGACTAATATACCATAACTACAGAATAGTTACCTACTTCAATAAAATTTAGCATTAATATAGTACTTATATCCAAACTATCATCTATATTCCACTTTTATCAATTGATTCAATAACTCCTTTTATAGCATCTTTTCTCTTCCATACAGGAGCCAGTCTATAATCACACATTGCATTTAGTTTTCATACCTCTTTTATGTCCTTTAATCTGGAACAATGTCTCAGCTTTTTAAAAAAATGCTTTTATGACTATTGACAGTCTCAAATCATGTAGCATCCTCCCTCTTATTCCCACCCACTTCCTGACCCCTTTCCAATATGAAAATCCTCATTTTGGCTTTGTCTAATGTTTCCTCATAATTAGATTTAGGTTATGCGTTATTGCAAGAAATAACATAGAACTGACGTTTGCCCTTCTCAGGGTATCCTATCTGGAGGGACACAATATCCGTCTTCCCCTCATTGGTAATATTGATTTAAACCATCCACTCAAGGTGTTGTATGGTTTGTCCACAGTACTGTCTCTATTTTCTCCTTGCAACCAACAAGCAATCATACAAACATTCTGATTCTTAGTACACTTGACTTCCTAGATTCAGCATTTCTTGATCCTTACCTGAATTCATCTTTACATTTGTGAAATGATGATTTTTCATTCATAAACCTGCCACATTTATAGCAAGAGATTTCCTTTTATCATCATCTTTTTTTTTTTTTTTTTTTTTCTGAGACACAGTTTTGCTCTGTCGCCCAGGCTGGAGTATAGTGGTATGATCAGAGCTCACTGCAACCTTGATCTCCTGAACTCAAGCAACCCTTCCATTTCATCCTCTTGTGTAGCTGGGACCACAGGTGTGTGCCACCATGCCTGGCTAATTTTTTTAACTATTTTTTGTAGAGATGAGGACTCGTTATGTTGCCCAGGCTTGTCTTACTTAGACTCCTGGGCTCAATCAGTTCTCTCACCTTGGCCTCCCAAAGTGTGGGATTACAGGCATGAGCCACCGTGCCCAGCCAGCATTATTATTATTATTATTATTATTATTATTAGAGACAGAGTCTCATTTTGTTGCCCAGGCTGGAGTGTACTGGTGTAATCTCGGCTCCCTGCAACCCTTGCCTCCTGGGTTCAAGTGATTCTCCTGCCTCAGCCTCCCAAGTAGCTGGGATTACAGGCATGCACCACCATGCTGGGCTAATTTTTGTATTTTTAGTAGAGACGAGGTTTTGCCATGGTGGCCAGGCTGGCCTTGACCTCCTGTGATTTGCTCACCTCGGCCTCCCTAAATGCTGGGATTACAAGCGTGAGCCACCGTGTCCAGCTAAACCTCATCATTTTTTACTTTATTATTTATTGTTGGTATGGACTTGTGGATTCCTGTTTTTTAATGATTTATTAGTAATTACTGCCCATAGTTATTTAATTTCTCAAATTTTCTTGTGTGGGCTCCTTCAAGCTGTTCCCTGTGTCCCTCTGACAAGTCCCTATCATTTTTGATGGGGAGATATTTATTTACTTTTTCAGGTAAAGAGATTTTTCTGTACCTTGTTGTATTTTCTGTATCCCAGACCTGGAAACAATCATTTCTTTGAGAAGCCCTAATTCTTTTTAGTGGAGAATAGTGTCAGAAGTCAAGATCTGAGTGCTAGGTGTGGTCACATTGTCACTGTGCATGTCTTCTAGGTTCTTTCAGCAGATAGAGCCAGGAAATGTGCATGTGTCCACATTTTACATGCATGAGATACAAACGTATACACAAACACACACACATTTTAGAAATCATGAATCTATATCAATACCTCCAATTCCAATCCATCATTTCAAGAATCTTTCTTACCTTCTACAAAGTAATAACAGGATGTTAAAAGATTTTTCTGGCTACCCTGTAGACAATGTTCTCTAGGATGTGCAAACATGAAAGCTGGGAGTCCAATCAGGCGCCATTGCAGCTGTTCAGGGAAGACATGATGGAAACTTGGACTAGGCACTAGGCTAACAGTGGTGGAAGTCATGAGCAATGGTCACACTTCTGTTTTTAAAGTATAGATTATACTGTAAGGACAGGACACATGTGAGAGAAGGAGAGAACCCACCTATTACACTTAGAAATTTAATCCAAGCAATGGTTATGATTGAATAGGCAGAATTTTCAGTGCAGGTGATCTCATTTTTTTAAAGAACAGATACGTGACTTTCTTCAGTAGGATCCCACAGGCTCTGGGAGCAAACACATGTTTGCCATGACCAGTGAAGTCACCACAAACCCAGAGTCTATCATTAAGAAAATAATTTTTAAAGTCAAACATTAAAATACCAAAAGTGTTTGTGATACAGAAATCATGAAGGGGAGGCTGTGTGGCAAAAGAAAATATGTGGATGTTCCCAATAGGAACAAGCTCTGGAAATAAGAAAACCAGTCTGCTTTCCAGGTGTTCTTTCAGTTTAAATAATTCCCTAACACCAGAAAACCTCTGATGTACATTTCAAAGCAATTACAAAGAAAGCAAGAACTGCACTGTCCACTGTTAGAAGAGATGTGCACCACAACTGTGATAATAAGAGGGGAGAAGACTAACTGTCCACCAAAAAGATAATTGCATTCATTTATGGGTTTTGCCAGCCATGTTAATAGAAACACAATTTCTCCACTGAAGTCATCGTTGCCTGCTTTATGATGTGTTTAACTTTTGTTTTCTGCTTTTATTTGTATTGAACATCATAGTAGAAGCATTTCATAATGTAGATATTTACATTCCACACCGTTCCCCAACCCGCAACCCCCTGACACCCACACCTTCCCACATCCCCACACAACCGTCCTCTAAAATAAAAGCATCCCAAATGTAGACATCACAACTCTTATCATCATACTTTACCCTATTGCTTACATCCTACCTTGCTTCAGGGTGGGAATGCGTTTCAAGTCACATAAAGAAAAATGATTAATAATTCATCTACTGATGCATTTGATCCTCTAACCAGACACTGGGCTGTCAAATCTGAACCTGCTTTCTTATGCAGACCTACCAAACACAGTCTGATCTGCTTCATCTACTATGTATATTGTTCCATGAGTGAAATCTCACAGCAATGGCTAGGTATGTACTTAGATATAAGTTTATCTATACATACAGACAACAGCCTCTATCAGGTGCACAAAGGAATCTCAACTATCTAAGTTTCCCGGGTGCTGCTAAACAATTCCAGTGGGTGATGACACCTTAAGAACAGCTTCCTGTCTGTTCTGCCTAGGACTGCAGTCTCTGTACCCTGTGCAAAATTCCAATGGTCTATCTAAAAACTCTGAACAGTGCAGAAAACCTTCCTTATCTCTGAGAGCACAGGGGCCTTTGCAAACAGCACTTCCTGCATTACATAAATAGGAAACACAGCGAATATGATTTATTTCAGATGTTTCATGCTATGAGTTGTGCAGCACCAAATCCCCAGGGGGTCTGCTGGGGTGTTTATCTCCTTTGCTTTTGAAACATTAAGGTTTATGATGCACTCATCAAGCAAATCTAAAGAAGGATTCTTTTGACATGGAACAGATGCTGGTAAGTTGGCCTTCGATCACTTGAGAAACCTGATTGGGGTTTACTGATATGAAGAGGAAGTTGAGGGAAAGGAAACAACGCAGAGCTTGAAGCCAATTGTTTTAAAACTGCAGAGTCTGTGGGAATGGGATTTCATACTCATTTTCCCATTACAGCTTTGCTCCCTGCCTGCTCTCCTCATTCTCCCACCCCACCACCCCCCACCACCCCCACCCTGGGAAATGATATGTTTAAAACTATATGAGGCAAGAGATTTTCACATTTATTCTGAAGGAGTGCTAATAAACAGATTAAAATGTGAACCTCTATATCCAAAATGTCATACACTCGTGGGAATAAACAAATATGGATCTGACACAGGAAGAAGGGAGCTATACCTTGCAACTCAGATCCACTTTTTCTTGGAATATAATTAGTAATTTCCTGGTCCCAGTCCTAAGTGAGGTGTTACCTGGAATTCTGCCAAATTGGTCTTATGCAATTTGTTACAATGATGGTAGGTCACAGTCTTTAATGGTTGGCAGGTGTTCTGGGCTTGCCCTCACTTGAGGAGCCCCAGTTAATACAGTTTGATACAATTCTTTTCTGCTCAGTTCTTGAAGATCCTTTTATATAATCCCTGAACCAGAAAAATTAGCTACAAAATGAGCTAACGTGAGTTCACACACTCACATCCCAGTAGTGCTTAGAGTATCGATTTTCAAGAGCTGTGGGAATCTTTCAAAAGCTCTGCACATGTCTCCATCTATTCACAAAATACTTTTCAGTGGATCTGGAAAAATAAAGGGAAGGTAGTACACACCAACATATTGTCAACAGTTACCTGACCTGTATGTATTACTGCTGTAACTAAATGTATTAGTTTGCTTGGGCTGACATAGCAGAATATCGTAGCCTGGGTAACTTAAATAACAGACATTTATTTCTCATACTTCTGGAGGCTGGGAAGTTTAAGATGTAGGTGCTGGCAGATTCACTGTGTGCTGAGGGGCCTCTTACTGGCTTGTATCCAGTCAGCCACCTTCTCACTATGTTCTCACATGGAGACCTGCTCCTTGATTTCTCGTCCTCCTTTTTTTCTTTTTTCCTTGGAGACAGGGTCTTGCTGTGTTGCTCAGGCTGGCGTGCAGTGAGATGATCATGGCTCATTGCAGCCTCGATCTCCTGGGTTCAATTGATCTTCCCACTTCAGCCTTCCTAGTAGCTGGAATTACAGGTGTTTGGCACCATCACCAGCGAATTTTTGTAATTTTTTTTTGTTAGGAATGGGGTTTCGCCATGTTGTGCATGCTGTTCTCAAAGTCCTGGGCTCAAGCAATCTATCCATCTCAACCCTCCAAAGTGCTGGGATTACAAGTGTGAGCCCCCACATCAGGCCTCTCTTCCTCTTTTTATAAGGGCTCTAATTCCATCATGAGGACCCCATTCTCATGACTCCATCTAACCTAATTATATCCCAAAGTTTCCATCTTCAAATACCATCCCATTGGAGGTTAGGGCTTCAATATATGAATTTGCAGGGGACGGGGGAGATGCAATGCATTCCAAAACACTGTACAAATTCTGAAGGAGCCTCACTGAGGGTTGGATCAAATAACTTGACAAAAGAAGTACCTGTCACCTGGGAAGGTAACTCTCCTATAGTTTCAAGAAGGTTAAGAGCGGTAGTAGAACACTGTTGCCCTTGGGTGAGAAAGTATTAGGAGTTTTCCTGACATCCAGGGTATTTATTCAAAGTCCAGTGGAAAGAGATAGCTTTTCCTGCAGAAACTATTTGTGACTCATTCCATGGGCATCTCAGCCCATGAGACACCTTTAAGAGTTGTAGCTGCCCATGTTTCAGCAGTGGAGACCCAGGACAAAGGGATTCTCATCCGAGTCATGTGAGGTTTCCCACTCTCCCTTCTGTTGAATGACCTCCAGGCCACTGACCTGGCTTCTCATCCTCTGGTCCTCTTCTTGCATTGCCCTTTGCTAATGGGCACTGCTTTCCCGTCCACAGTGTTGTCTCTCACTCCAGACTGCCTTCTCACTCCCAAGAGGATGTTCCCCTAAGCTCCAGCTAGCCTCATCGTCCCTGCAGAGACTGCGGGTTGGAGATTACAAGCCGTACGAAGCACCACACAATAGATACTGCTTCTCCAACATTCCTGATATTCCTGAGGTGTTAGTGTGGTGATGTCCTAGACACCTTAGGCCATCCCTACAGCCTAGCCCAGCCAGTGATTTTCTTCCAGTCACCAAGTAAACACTGAGCGGGCAGCTTCGTTTCCATCCAGTTTTATCAAACTGCCCACCCTCCTCTCCACATTCCTCTTAATTATGACAAATGACGAGGTTATCTGCTCTGTTATGCTTGCTCATCTTTTATGATCCCTGTTTATGCTAAGCAAGTGCTAACATTGCTGTGTAGGGCTTTGTCATCCCATAAAGTCATAGGGTCCTTGTATAGTGGGGAGAAATAAAAACATTGTATCATACCTCTCTTCAAAAGATTTCTATTTTAATTAATCTCCAGATAATGTAACTAGCTCAATTATCTGAGGCCTTCTGCACAGAAGACTTGACTGAATTTGAGTGATAACACATGAAAGACAGTTATGACCAGTCTCACAAAAAACAAAATACAGTTGAGGGCCTAAAATCACCTAGAAACACTCAGAAAATTTCCCCCGTCTAGATTCATGGAGTAGTAGAATGTTATTACTCAATGCTCATTCTTGTCCTGCAGTTTAACCAGGGTTCCCTAATTTTTTTTAACAGATGAGAATGTATCTTTTTCTTTTTTTTTTTTTTTCTTTTTTTTCTTTTTTTTTTTATTATACTTTAAGTTCTAGGGTACATGTGCATAACGTGCAGGTTTGTTACATATGTATACTTATGCCATGTTGGTGTGCTGCACCCATCAACTCGTCAGCACCCATCAATTCATCATTTATATCATGTATAACTCCCCAATGCAATCCCTCCCTCCTCCCCCCTCCCCCCTCCCCATGATAGGCCCCAGTGCGTGATGTTCCCCTTCCCGAGTCCAAGTGATCTCATTGTTCAGTTCCCACCTATGAGTGAGAACATGCGGTGTTTGGTTTTCTCTTCTTGTGATAGTTTGCTAAGAATGATGGTTTCCAGCTGCATCCATGTCCCTACAAAGGACGCAAACTCATCCTTTTTTATGGCTGCATAGTATTCCATGGTGTATATGTGCCACATTTTCTTAATCCAGTCTGTCACAGATGGACATTTGGGTTGATTCCAAGTCTTTGCTATTGTGAATAGTGCCGCAATAAACATACGTGTACATGTGTCTTTGTAGTAGAATAATTTATAATCCTTTGGGTATATACCCAGTAGTGGGATGGCTGGGTCATATGGTACATCTAGTTCTAGATCCTTGAGGAATTGCCATACTGTTTTCCATAATGGTTGAACTAGTTTACAATCCCACCAACAGTGTAAAAGTGTTCCTATTTCTCCACATCCTCTCCAACACCTGTTGTTTCCTGACTTCTTAATGATTGCCATTCTAACTGGTGTGAGATGGTATCTCATTGTGGTTTTGATTTGCATTTCTCTGATGGCGAGTGATGATGAGCATTTTTTCATGTGTCTGTTGGCTGTATGAATATCTTCTTTTGAGAAATGTCTGTTCATATCCTTTGCCCACTTTTTGATGGGGTTGTTTGTTTTTTTCTCGTATATTTGTTTGAGTTCTTTGTAGATTCTGGATATTAGCCCTTTGTCAGATGAGTAGGTTGCAAAAGAATGTATCTTTTTCAACTAAAAATATAAACGTTGATTGAGAAAATGTTGCAATAACTGAAGGTTCTGATAAATTGAACAACATTTTACATTTGGATTTTATCAGTGGTAAAATGATCTGGCTGCATTGGAAAAATGTAGCACATTTGAATGAGACATTTATTCAGGCTACAGACAAAGCTCGAGATACTCAGAGTAGGCACTGGGTAAATATTGGTTGAAGATATTATCTTTACTACTCTATTAATATCTGTCCTGTTCAGGCAAATTATTTACCATTAATTTGAACAATAGTAAAATTTGTAAAACATATGAACAGCAGAGAAACATCCTCAAGTTTTTGAATGCTTTTATCTTTGGGTCTACTTGAACATTTATCTGATGAACTGAAGTATAATTGCCTGACCTCCCTGGTCTGTGTAATACTTAATAAAAGGTTCCGTCAGTGGGAGAACATTCTAGTTCCCTCTCTAGAAGTTGTTTAATGATGAGTGTCTGTGAGGCAGCAATGTCTAAGATAGTGGTTCTCAGACATTCCCTTGGTGCTGGAGCCCTTCCTTCAAAACCAGTCTCAGTTAGAAGTCCCACATGTGAACCACTCCAAGTGAGGATGTATGTGTTGAAGAAATGCCTGAGAGCCTTCCTGCTCCCTTTTTTCTTGGAGACCTCAGAAGGACATCAGAGAAGCCCTGGGGCTCTGAGGAACACAGACTGAAAAACAATGATCGGTGCTCCAGGAATCTGGTACACCAGGAATGCCCTCTTCTGCTGCACCATGCTTAAGTGATCTTTGGCAAATCATTTTCCTTGTTCTCTGTTTCCTCATCTTGTAAGCAAGGAGTTAAAATCAGGTCTGTGCAGACCTTTTCTAGTCTGAGTTATGAACCCTCATGATGCCTTAATACTCTTACTTTCCTTCAGCTTTGTTTTCATTTTCTAAGAGGCTGAGATTCTCTTCTAAGCAGGGCATGCCTGGGACGAGACATCTCCCTGTGTTCCGGTGACAGGCAGGCATCCAGGACTGCTCTGTGACTGTTGCAGGAGGAAGTGACTGAGGAGGAGCCTAAATCCACCATGAGAATCTACCATGCAAGCCAGAACCCTGGGAAAGGAAGGAAGCCAATTCAGAGGGCACTTGAGTGTCATAACTGAGCAGCCTATGGTGGAGAGCTGGAGTCTTGGCTGGGGTGGGCCTTCAAGTTACTCAGACACCTACTCCTTCTCCCTCAATTCTTCCTCAGTCCAAATATGTCCCTGTCTGAGGAGAGAATGTTCTGGTACCTGTGAACACACATTGTAGTATAAGGATAAACTGTGCTATTCTTCAAAGGAGCTGCCTGGTAGCCAAATTTTCATTTGTGTGGTGGTTCCGTCTATAATCCCAGAACTTGGGGAGGCTGAGGTGGGAGAATTGCTTGAGTTCAGGTGTTCAAGACCAGCCTGGGCAATGTAGTGAGATCCCATCGCTACAAAAAATACAAATTAAAAATTAGCCGGGCATAAGGGTGCATGCCTGTAGTCCCAGCTACTTGGGAGGCTGAGACAGGAGGATCACTTGAGCCCAGGAGGCCAAGGGTAACAACAACTAAAAAAGCCGGAGTAACAACAAAAGACTCTGTCTCAAAATAATGATAATAATAATAATAATTTTGGCCTGGCATGGTGGCACACTTCAGGAGGCCAAAGCAGGAGGGTTGCTTGAGCCCACGAGTTCAAGACCAGCCTGGGCAAAAGAATGAGTCCTCATCTTTACAAAAAAGAGAAAAAGTTAGCTAGGCATGGTGGTGTGAGTCTGTAGTCCAAGCTACTAAGTAGCTTGAGCCCCAGGATTTCAAGGTTGCGGTGAGCTATGATCAAGGAACTGCAATCAAGTCGGGGCCATAGAGCGAGACCCTTTCTCTAAAGATAGTAATAATTTAAACATAGTCTACGTGCTAATTACTACTAATAGACTCTTCACCTGTATTAGTTTTATAAACCTCACTGTTTGCTGTATGTGCTACATTTATCCTCATTTTATAGATAAAGAAACAGAGCTATGCACAGGCTAAATATCCCCCGAAAGTCACAATCTTAGTAAGTGGCAAAGCTTTCATTCAAACCTAAGCCTGGCTTTTTTGCTCTCTCCTCTCTCCTTTGAGAGGTTGCCATGATCTCTTTAACCCATATCCAGACATGGAATTCTCTGTTTCTTTTCTTAGATTCCAACCAACTATAAGTCCTTCTTATTCTTAATTTGTGAAATACATTGTTGGCAGCAATAAACTTCAGTGGTTAAAAGTATAAACTCTGAAGTTAAACTACCGGGGTTAAAATCCCTGGCCCCACCACACAGTACTGTAATTTGGATGAGATACTTTTTTTTTTTTTTGAGACGGAGTTTCACTCTTGTTCCCCAGCTTGGAGTGCAATGGTGTGATCTCGGCTGACTGCAACCTCCACCTCCCAGGTTCAAGTGATTCTCCTGTCTCAGCCTCCTGAGTAGTTGGGATTACAGGCACCTGCCACTATGCCCGGCTTATTTTTGGTATATTTAGTAGAGACGGAGTTTCATCATGTTGGCCAGGCTGGTCTTGAACTCCTGAACTCAGGTGATCCACCCGCGTTGGCCTCCCAAAGTGCTGGGATTACAGGCGTGAGCTACTGCACCCAGCCTGGATGAGAAATTTAATCACTGTTTGCTTCAGTTTTCTCATCAGTAAAATAAGGTTAAGAATAAGACTTTACCCAAATGGTGATTTAATGCTGAAATTAAATAAGACAAAATGAGACTCTGCTATAAGAGAGTCTGGATAAGTAATATGCACTTGATAAATATTAGGTATTATTGCTTTCCCTGCTTATCAGAAACCTATATTGCACTGAGCCATTGAGCTGTATTAGTAAGGTCTATGTCTGTGGTTATCTACACCAGCAGGCACTGACAAGGGCAGTCATGTAAAACCAGGTGTTTATCAAAATGCTTTGTGGATGATACTGGTGATGACAATATGTTATTTGGTAAATGTATGCCTGAATGTGTCCCTCTGAGGTCGTGCAGCCTGTGTAGGGTGGAAGAGATGAGACTGGTCATAGAATTGGACTGTGGGCCGTGACTTGTTTTCACATGTCTTTTTGAGGAAGAGGAGGAAAATAAAGATTTCTGAAAACCTGGGATTACCATAACCCATTCTGTACTCCTGGGAAAAATGAGCTATCTGTGTTGCAATGGTTTCTTTTCTCATTGGGAAACAAAACTAGTTCTCCTGCTAAAATATGAGTTTAGAGGCCCTTTTTGTACAATTGTAGAACCTGATGCATTCAATCCCAGGAGCTACAGTTTACTCTGAAACCGGTGGTAGAATTATTTTCTACAGCGAAACTCACTATAGCCTTTGGTTTCAATTTTACTTCCAGGTTTTCACAAAGGAAAAAATAACACCTTTAAATAACTATATTACTATTGTTCCTTTTGTTAATAGAAATAACAGGAACACCACACAATAAACAAACTATTTTTCACATTCACTTTTGTTGATATTCATGAAAACTCTGTAAGAAAGGTAGAATAAATCCCCCCAAAACTCACTTTATTTTCTCAGCATCTCCAAGGTTTAGGTTATTTTTTTAAAAATGTGCAGCCAGGTACTGTGGCTCACGCCTGTAATCCTAGCATTTTGGGAGGCTGAGGTGGGTGGATTGCATGAGGTCAGGAGTTCAAGACCAGCCTGGCCAACATAGTGAAACCCCGTCTCTACTAAAAATACAAAAAATTAGCTGGGTGTGGTGATGGGTGCCTGTAATCCCAGCTAATAGGGAGGTTGAGGCAGGAGAATCGCTTGATCCTGGGAGGCGGAGTTTGCAGTGAGCTGAGATTGCACCATTGCACTCCAGCCTGAGCAACAAGAGCGAAACTCTGTCTCAAGAAAAAAAAAGTGCAATATGGGACAGTGAATGACATCTGACTAAATCCTCCTGTTTTTGGACATTTGACTTTCCTGTCCTCTTCACTCCCACTGCAATCGGTTCAGTTAAAGTTTCTATCATTTGCTGCCTCATGTGTTACAACGGACTCCAATGGACCTCTTTATCTTTGGTAAAAACCAATTGTCCCCCGTTGCTGTCAAAGTCCTGCTCAGCCTTCAAAGGGTCAGATTCAGTCTTATGTCCTGTATGAATTTTATCAAATCTCTCCATCAGAATTAATGCACCTGTCACTAAACTCTCATTGCCTCTTATTTAAGACTCTTTTCATGATAATATAAAATACCTCTTAGATTAACAATATCTGTGAATACAATTGTCTCCTTAATGGAAAGAAAGCCCTTTGAAGGCAAGAGCTCTGATTTATTCAGATGTGCAGTTGTTCAGCCCTAGTCCAGCTTTTCTACTTAGTAGTATCACACTGTTGAAAGAATAAAAAGGCCATGACAATGAATTGCTCTAAGACAGTGCAATATACTAACACCAGTTACTCTTCTTATGTAATGCGAGTAACAGGCTTTCCATATCAGTTTTTCAGTAAATACAGTTATTGTTTGTTTGCTTTTTATGTCTGTTTTACACTGGAATCATTTCATTTGACCAAACAACAGAAACCCTCCTTTTCCTATAATTTCAGGTTGACTCTTGTGGAAATCTGCTTGTGGAGCGAATATAGAATTCAAAATGTTCCAGATCTTTAGAGAAATGTTTAGAAGAAATAAGGAAGTTGAAACTGAATTGAGACAATTTCATTTATAGGCCTCCTCAAATTAAGCAAGCTGTGGTTAACTCAGAAAGTTCTCAAAGGTCATACATAAAGAGAATTGAGTTTCGAAAAATGGGGTCAATTGAATTGAGGATAATGGAATTCTAACTCATCAGGATAAAGAGAAGTCTGTCTTTTCAAAATGTGCTTTAGACAGTTGTGGTTATTATTTTCAAGTAGTGTGCAAAAAATTTCAAGAGGAGTTGACTTGAACAAAACCAAAGTGAAGCAGGCTTTGATAATTGGTAGGGTGAAAATATAAGGAAGTCTTATTCAATAATTGGTAGAGAAACTTGTCAGGAAGAAATCTCAAGGCTCTCATCCTTCCCTTGAACTCCATATTTCTATGCTCAATTTACCTATTTGATATCTATAAGTGGATGCGTAAGAGACATCTTATACGTACATTTCCATTGTTATGTGCAAAAAAACAAGACAAAAACAAAAGTAGCATATATAATGTGTTATATTTTGTGTATGGAAAAAAAGGAATAAGAATACAAATACATAAACACACACCTGTAAATGAAAATTTACTCATTTAAAAGAACACACAGAGAAAATATATTTTCATTTACAGGTGTGTAAATCTAATGCAGATGGTTTCCTCTACAGAGAAATAAATGAATAATGTCAATGGTTTGCTCTACAGGTGCATAGCATGCAGGAGAGGAGTTTGGGATAGGAGAGGGGTTCTCTGATGGCTTTGATTTTTGTATCAAGTAAAGGTTATTCATTTTCAAAAAATAAAATTGAACTAAAATGGTGAGATAAAAGCAAGCTCTAAGATTAAATAAAAACAAGAAATAAACTTAACTGTATTATCAAATTTATAACAAAATCACATAGAAAAAAATCCAAATAACCCTTGAACACAGTACTCTGACTATTCATACTTTGTGGGAAATATATTGAAGACAATAATAATTGGAAAATAATCCTAAACTTTACCTAGTAGGTTTGTTGTGGTAATGGTATTGATGTTATAATTCTGAAATTATATCATATATACTTAGTAAATAAATAAATATAGTGATGTTTTGAGAACCATGGTTCTTGTTGTAGTAAAAGGAGATATAAATATGGTCTGAGGAAGGTGAAGAGAATGCTGTTAAATTTTAATTCAAGATATCAGTATAGAGCAATGATTCCAGAAATTACATTTATTAAATCTATCTAATAACAGCACACAGATTAAATGGTGCTGCAGTGTAAATGAGCAAATCTAGTACCTATATCTTGTCTTCCAAATACTATTTCCCACTAAAGGAACAAGAGCCCCTTGGAGAAATGGCTGATTCTGGGTATAGGACTAGCAAAATAATAATTTGAACCTAGAATATCCAGTTGTGTCAGAAAGCAAAAAGGTAATGAAACACTGATGGGGACTTGTCAAAAGACATAGGAGAACTTTTGCTTTCATCAATGATAGAGTAACAGGCACCTGACTGACCCCCCTGCCTTAAGGAACCAGAACACTGAGCAGAAAGTATGATACAATAATGTTAGATATTGGACAATAGACATCGAAAGACTGTCTCACGTGTTACAACATGTCATTACAGAGAAAAGGTAACAAATGAAGTTAGCCCTATAATTGACCCAGATTACTGATTTAAGGAAGTTTCCAGACTGCAGTACAGGGGAGGGGGAACCCAACAGAGCCTGGGAATCTCATTAAGTTGATGATAAATGGATTAGAAATTGGGGAGGCCAAGGCAGCCAGAGTTTGTAGGGCTGTTTACTAGAGAGAAAGGAGTTGCACAGGGAAAGTCCTAGAGATTTGCAGAGGGTTGTCTCCAGGATTTAGCAGAGTGCTGCTCTGTGCATACTAGAGAAGAAAATGTCCAAGACCAAGGAAAGAATTACCGGAAAGCAGTAGGCTGACGAATTCCTAAAACTCACAGAGGGCAGGGAATAGTTCATGTTTCCACCAGCCAAAGTGGGAAGATCACATAACACATGGGATGTTGGGTATAGTTCTCAAAACGATATTATTTTGGCAGTGGGAATAAATTATCCCTATACTAAATACTGTTCTTAACCCACCCCAGTAAAATGTTTTCCAAGTAACGTGAAAGCAACTGATTCCAAGTAACTTAACTGGAAGGAAGAACAAGTACCAATAATATTCAAAGTAATACAACAAAATACAGCACTGAAAAGTTCAAACCACAGTATCCAACATTAAACCAAAAATAGCTAGTCATGCAAAGAAGTACTACAGTATAGCTCATGTCTGGGAGAAAAATCAGTCAATAGAAATTCACCCCAAGATGACTGAGATGATATAATTGGCAGACAAAGACATTAAAAACACTATTATAAATATACTTGGTATGCACCAGAAGGTAAAGGAAAACATGAATATAATAAGGAGAGAAACGGAAGATACAAAAAGACCCAAACAGAATTATTAAAGATGAAAAATACAATATCTGAAATAAAAAGTGCATTAGATGCTATAAAACAGCAGATTAGGCACTGTAGACTCAAAGGTTATATGAAGGCATAGAAGTAGAAACTAACCCATGAATCACAGATAAAATATTACTAAAGAAGGAGAAGAAGACAACAGAAGAGAAGAGGAGTAGAAGAGGGAAAAGAAGAAAACTAAGGACAACAGCAATGGCAAAACCCAACAAAACAAATATAAAAATAACAGTAAAGTTCCATGAGCTATTTGATGGTAGCAAGCAATATAATATACATGCAATTACTTCTATTACAAGAAGGGAAGGAAGAAGCTAGAAAAAAATGTGAAGAAATAGTGGCAAAAAAAATCTTCCAAATTTGATTCAAACAAACAAATTTACCTATAAGCCCACAGATATGAGAAGTTTAAAGAACCCAAACAAAATAAATCTAAATAATGCCACACCAAAGCATAGTATATTCCCAGTATTGAAACTAATGCTAAAGAAAAAAGATGTTTAAAGTAACTAAAAAGTAGAACATATTATTAACAGAAAAACAAATGTAAAAATGGCAGTGGACTTATTGTGAGAAACTGTGCAAGCCAAAAGACAGTGACATTTTGTAAGTACTGAAAGAAAAAATATGCATCTAAATCTCTATAACCAGCAAAAATGTCTTCTAAGAATGGAGCATAACAAAATTGCTTTTAAAAATGAAAACCCAGGCCAGTTGTGGTTACATACATCTGTAATCCCAGCACTTTGGGAGACCAAGGCAGGATTGAGCTCAGGAGTTCGAGGTCAGTCTGTGCAACGTGGAGAAACCTTATCTCTACAAAAATTAGCAGGGCATAGTGGTGTGTGCCTGTAGTCCCAGCTACTTAGGAGGCTGAGGTGGAAGGATTGCTCGAGCTCAGGAGGTCAAGGCTGCAGTGAGCCGAGATCACATCACAATCCAGCCTGGGAAACAGAGTGAGATCCTGTATCGACAAAAAAAAAAAAAAAAAAAAAAAAAAAAAAAAAAAAAAAAAAAAGAGAGAGAGAGAATTCACTACCAGCAGATCTGTATTAGAACAATGTTAAAGTTCTTCAAGTAAATGCAAAATACCAGGTAGACATTTGGATCCACACAAAGAAATGAAGCATACTAGAAAATGAAAAATATGAGTAAATATAAGAAAAATTTTCTCATTTTAATTTCTTCAAAAATAGTTGACTTTAAAGCAAAAATAACTATTATTGTATTTATAAAAGTACATAGAAGTAAAATTACATGACAACAATAGCACATAGGGCTGGTGGGGAGATATGGATGCATGCTATTATAATGTTCATGAACAATTTGTAAATAAGTATAATGCTATTTGAAAGTAGAATGGGATAAGATAGCTATGTATATTGTAAACCCTAAGTCAGTCACTCAAAACAAAACAAAACAAAGCTGAAATTTCACAGAAGCCCCTCTGACCACATTTATGGCAATTTGAACATCAATAAAAATAATCATGGCAATGGCACATTGATTAAAAAAAAAATCACCAGGAAAGAGAGGGAGAAAGAAAGGAAAAGTTTTATTTTGTTGACTGTTTAAAAAACCAAGTAAAATCAATTAATATGTGTAGAAGAAACAAAAAAATGATAGACTTTAAAAATCATCATTTTGTGGCCAGGCATGGTGGCTTACGCCTGTAATCCCTGCATTTTGGGAGGGCGAGGTGGGCGGATCACAAGGTCAGTAATTCAAGACCAGCCTGGCCAACATGGTGAAACCCTGTCTCTACTAAAAATGCAAACATTATCTGGGCATGGTGGCACATGCCCATAATCTCAGCTACTCGGGAGGCTGAGGCAGGAGAATTGCTTGAACCCAGAGGCGGAGGTCACAGTGGTTACAATGAGCTGAGATTGCACCACTGCACTCCAGCCTGGGCTACAGAGTGAGACTCCATCTGAAAAAAAAAAAAAAAATCAACATTTTGTAAACCTCAATGGATAAATGATAAATGATTGATTTATACAAGAATAACTAAGAGATTCCAAAGCTATTGGTTGAAAGGTTTTTGAGGAGCTGAATATTCATTAAGTTTCAAAATTTTACCCCACAGAATATTATTTATTAATTACAAAGAAAATAAGTTCCTTTTGAATGGAGAAATCTGGCAGAAACCACCTTAAACAAGTAACCAAACCTGGTATCACTCATGAGGGGACAAATTGGCCTTATGTACCACTTGATGAGATGCAATGAGACATACATCAACTTTGTAGTATTCTTGCCACTTTGAAAACCTGAATATAATCATGAGGAAAAAATAGGACAAATACAAAATGTCAGATAGTCTCCAAAATAACTGTTCTGAATGTCAACATCAAGAGAGACAACAATAAACAAAATTTTAAAAAATACATGGGAACTGTTCTCTATTAAAGGAGACTAAAAAGATATGACACCTAATTGCAACATGGGCACCTTGACTGGGAAACTGAGGATCTCCAACTGTGACTTGGTGCTGCTAAAAAGGAGTACCTGAGGCTGGGTAATTTATAAAGAAAAGAGGTTTATCTAGCTCCCGATTATGCAGGCCATGCAAGAAGCATGGCTCCAACATCTGCTTCTGGTGAGGGCTTCAGGCTGCTTCCACTCACGGTGTAAGGCTAAGGGGAGCCCAGGTGTGAAGTCATTACAAAATGAGAGAGGAAGCAAGAGTGGTGGGTACTACGCTCTTTTTAACAACCAGCTCTCCTGGGAATTAATAGTGAGAATTCACTCACCCCGCCACAGGGAAGGCATTAATCCATTCATGAGGGATCTGCCCCCATGACCCAAACACCTCCCATTAGGTCCCACCTCCAACACTGGGGGTCAAATTTCCACAGGAGGTTAGGACAACAACATGCCAGCTATAGCAAAGTACAAACAGCTTGCCCAAGGTCACAAGCCTGGAAGAGGTAGAAACAGGAGACTAAGTTGGTTGTGTTCATCTCCAAAGTCTGAGCCCTCTACTTTTTTGTCAGTATTCATGAATTTTCACAAGACCCCAAGTTTAGCTTGTTAAAAGTTTTGGGAAAACTTGGAACAGTAATCTTCCGGAAATGCCACTTTCATAATTACTCTTCATTTCATTGATCGAACACAAAACAACAGATGTCCCAAATTTCAAGCAGCTTGTTTGTCTCAGAACACAAAAGTGACAGGTGATTTACTCCCTTCTAATGGGAAATTGCAGGTAAATGGAGGCACTCTTTAGACCTAAAGATAGATCTAGAATATGAAGTCTCTCTCTCAGCCTCCAAGATTCCAATCATAAGCACCTACATTTTAGAAACCAGGAAGGAAGTGAGTTAATGTGAAGCAAAGAAAGCAATAACACAAGAAGTAGAACATTTAACAGGAACAAAATGTGTCTGTAACCCCTGTCTCCATATTTAGCTCAGCTACCATCCATCATTTGCAGAGGAAAGCATGAAAAGCATCAGGTTTGTGTTGAAAGGGGAAAATGTGAGTGGCATACTTGGTAGCAAGGCTTGGAAGTGGGAGGCAGTGAAGAGCTATATATTATACCTGGAACTCAGGCATACTGGTGGCAGCTTCAAAAACAGATTTGAGAATAAGAAAGAGCTAAAATTTTAACATAAGCTGAAGCCTTTTGAAGTGTGAGTGAATGAAATGAGATGTGTGAACATGAACAGACCCAGTCCTTCTGTTCATCCCAGGAAGCTCCCAGCCTGCGGATCCTTAGATACCCGCAAAGGAAAAGACCTTCAGAATGAGGACACACTGTGGGCTTCCCTGTCTGAACAATGCGGCCACTAAGGAGATGTGTCAGCCTACTGTTTGGCCAGTTTTAGATCTCAAGTGATGGGGCTTCCTTGGGTCCATGATGGAGCAGCCTGTGCTGTCAGGGACATCTTTAGACATTCACCCACAGGCTCACAGTGTGGTTAGATCTGCGAAACACATTTGGCTCTTTGTCTCTTCTTGATGGTTGGTTGCCTGTTGTTCTCAGCATTACTGCGGGAGCTTGGAAAAGCTAGAGCTGGCATCCCTGCAAGCTTTTCCTGTGGGGGCTTCATTTAGACTAAATCTCCCCTTGGAATTTCATTTCCTAGGGGATCCAAATTGGAAGCCAAGTTGTTAGATGCAAAATCATCCCAGTTCTCCAAGATTTGGGCGTTCTGTGTAATTCTGATGAGAAGCCCGTGCAGGGAGCATAGAGGTAGCATATGGAGAACAAAGGCTCTGCATGTTCAGGAAATAGGAACATTCAATTCTTACATGTGCAATGCCTGATCCAAATATTAAGAATTGTGTTTCTTCCTGAAATTCAGTAGCCTCAGTTCTTGTGGAAAATAATTTCATACACCATTCTCTTAATATAATTATCCCTTTGTTTGTTTCTTAAAGCACTGAAGATAGTACTTTTACTTTTGTTTATATTGCCTTCTGACTCCTCAAATAATTTCTTCTGTGCCCCAGTTGTTTTTCTATCGAGATTTCCCCAGCTACAGGCATGGCAAGGCCACGCCATCCCCACTGTGCTTTCCTTAGAGACTATTTTGCTTTGGAAATGCAGAAAGGGACACTTTACCTTGGTCCCACACACGTGACTGATGAAGCTGGGAGCAGACTTCATAATTTCTGACTCCTGGAATTATTATCATCTCATTGCCCCACCTGCCTCAGAGGAGCTCCTTACTACCTCGACCCCGCTCCCTGACACACCGCAGAATATGCCTTCTGTTAGCTCCTGCTAATGAAAAACAAAACAGAACAAACAACAACAACAACAACAACAAAAACGCGGAGGTATTGAGGGTGTGATGATATTCATAGGAGGATATCCACTTCCAGTTTCCCTCCCTCAGAACTTTGTCCTCCCTCCCAGGGGCAGATTCACAGCTGTCAGGGTTGTGGAACACAAGCAGTCCAGGAGGCTGAGCAGTTGCACTCTCAACCAAGTCAGGCTCTCAGGACACAAAAAAAATACTTTGTTCCATAGTTTTGTAACGTGCTGGGCTCTATGTAGGAGTTAAGCAGGTGAGGGGAATGCTTACTTGCTGAAAGGGTGGGCGATGTAGACATTGTCAGCAGGTGATGAGCTGCAGCATTTGAGCTTTCACCAAAGCTAGCAGAGGTCTTTGGACTTTCTTTTGGTTATTGGAAATTCAAGTGTTATAAAGGGATTCAGGTTGGGCTTGGTGGCTCCCACGCCCGCAATCCCAGCACTTTGGGAGGCCAAGGTGGGAGGATCCCTTGAGGCCAGGGCTTGAGAACAGCCTGGGCAACATAGTGAGACCCTGTCTCTACAAAAAGTAAATAACTTAGGCATGGTGGGGTGTGCCTGTAGGTCCCAGCTATTTAGGAGGCTGAGTGGGAGGATTGTTTGAGCCCAGAAAGTAGAGGCTGCAGTGAGTTGTGACTGCACTCCAGCCCGGGCAACAAAATGAGACCCTGTCTCTTAAAAAAAAAAAAAAAAGAAGTATTCAGTTGAGAAGAAATATCCATTACCAGAAGCGTCTCCTTTCTCTTACCTGGAGACAGAGGCTGTGAGAAGAAGCAAGAGGGATTCCACTGGGGACTCATAAAAAAAAAATGATGTATGAGAACATTCTCTTTTATACTCTTGGTGGGGAAAGATAAGTGTCTTTTCAGTGAGAGGTTCGAGTCTTCCTGATAGATGGAGATAAAAGTAGCCGGTCCTAGAAGTGAAAGCAAGGGTCATGAGTGAGAGCTGGGTGGTTGCCTTTCAGGCAGAATTCCAGGGGCTGTTTTACACCAAGAGCAAGACCCACTGGAGTAGTGAGGCTTTGAGGGTTGGAGCATGGCAGCCACATGCTTGTAGCATGGTTCTGTCGGTGACGTGGGTCACTCACCACTGACATTTGCTTGGACAGCGCATCACTTTAGCTGATCGGGACCCAGTAATCTTCCTTTCCTTCTCATTCTTCCTTCTTCATCTTTTGGGTTCTTTTGAGAACCCTCTGACTCTGTGGTTCTTGACTTTGGTCATATATTAAAATCATTTGGAACATTAAAAAAATACTAATGTCCAACTCTCACCTGCAGAAATTCTGAATTCTTTTCAGTTGGGCCTGGGCAGCAGTATTTTTAAGGCCCCCCAGGTGATTCTAATCCGCATTCATGATTGAGTAGTGCTCTTACTCATTCATACTGCAAACAAAATACAGATTTAAAGCTTAGGAGAATCCTTTTCAGCATGACTCTGTAGGTCCATGTATATTTGCATGTACAAAAGATTCTGATCAGTAAGACCATCCCAATTGGCTTTAGCAGCTTCCTTCACTAGAGTTTTCTTGACCAGTGGCAGTTTGCATTCTGCTCAGAAGCCTTGCCACAACTCTGTGAATGCTTTTAACAAATATCAAATATGCAAGAAGCTCTGAAATCTGCTGACTTAAAAGGTTCCTTGTCATCTTGATGTTTCTGATGGGAAGCTTTTTACAAGGGCCATTTAGGATTCATGCTACCTCTTTACTCTGTGAAAATGTAGACTGAAGGTAACCAAACACATCGGGAAGGAATTTCCTTTGGCCCAAGATTTCAGTCCTTTTTTCACTCTTTCATTTGCTTGAGATTTCTTGGGACTCATTATAGGATGGAATAATTCCACTCCCACATTCTCACTTGCCATTTAAACCCTAGGTTGTCATCGAGACATATCCCAATCATTAATGCATGCAACAAGCACACCAGTATTTTTTTCCCCTTTCTTCTTGCTGTGTGGTGAATAGAAAATGCACACTTGGGAAATCAATCAATCTCAGTTCTAGTTCCAACTCTAGCTAAATAGCTATGTGACTGTGGGACAATCTTCATCTCTTCATGAGCTACTTGTAAAACAAAGGAGTTGGACTAGAATCTCTGGTTTTCAACCACTGTTGTTTTCTTTTTGTTGTTTAAAGTGAGAGCACCCTTTCTTCAAAAACATTCTTTCTGTAAAATCAACATGTAAAACTGATGGTCAGAAAGCTGAATTGTTGTGGGGCTTTGGGGCCCCTGAAATCTTCTGAGTTTCCTCATGTTCTCCTCCTAAAGCTACTCTGCCCTTAAAGGGGTTCTATAGGATCCCTAGGACAAGACAAAGGAGATCTAAAAAATACAGACTAATTAGTTAAGGTATTTTCTGCTATATCATTCTCTGAGTTTACATGCGTCCACACATGAACATACGTGTGCACATGCACATATATCCACAGGCACACAGAGTTTGATTGATTAGGCTCAAGAAGTAGCAGATATGGTCAGACTAGGAGGGATCAGGATTTGGAAACTAGGCATATTCACTGAGAAGAGAGGGGTTCTTGCAGCAGGCCCTTGGAAATGCATTGTGCCTGCTTCTAGGGACAGCAGGGAGTGAAATGCACTATGCCATTCATAGTTTGGCAACTGGCAGGTGCTCAATGGTCTGGTGGCTCAAAAACTTGTAGCAGGTGACATCCCAACATGGTGACTTCATGATTGGAATTCTGGGACAGTGTCCTGGAGAAAGATCTGAGAGGAAGCAGGCTTGAGACAGCTGGTTATTCAGGAAGTCCATGATCAATGGAAGTTCACTGCCATTGGAAGAACCATTCCTCAGGTCTCACATATCCCACACAGACTGGTAACTTCCAAGTAAGTTATACATTCTTTATAAAAAGCAATGATAAATAGCACATCTCATCATCTCCCCTGGACCTTCAGGATATTTCCATGATCTTAAATGCTTATTTGAGGGACAGGTGCTTAGCTATCAACTGATATAATTGTCTCAAAAAAGATTTCATAGGATTTTCTTTGCCCCATAAGAATGTCCATTCCCAATTCAGACAGGATTTCAGAAAATAAGGAAATTACTTGGGGTTAGACATCCATTTCCTTAATGCAGACACATTTAACTTTAAGCTTGCTGAATCTTAGATTTTGGTCTAATATGTCTGGGATCCTCCTGACTCCAAATGAAGAGGCCTAAAATTTCTCTACTCATATTAGAAAAAGGAGAGAGTTTGACTTTCAATGCAATACTGTTTTTTTTTGTTTTGTTTTGTTTTTTTGTTTTTTTGTTTTTGTTTTTGTTTTTGTTTTTTTTTTTTTTTTTTTGAGACAACGTCTCTCTCTGTTGCCCAGGCTGGAGTGCAGTGGCATGATCTCGGCTCACTGCTACCTCTGCCTCCCAGGTCCTGGTTCAAGCAATTCTCCTTCCTTGGCCTCCCAAGTAGCTGGGATTACAGGCACAAACCACTATGCCCAGCTAATTTTTGTATTTTTTGTAGAGAGGGGGTTTCTCCATGTTGGCCAGGTTGGTCTTGAATTCCTGACCTCATGATCCACCCGCCTCAGCCTCCCAAAGTGCTGGGATTACAGGGGTGAGGCCCCGTGCCTGACCCACCATATCTTAAATAAAATCAAAAGCCATCTCAGGACTATTTCTTTCAGAACCTTCCTATGCATTAGGCTGCATAGTCTGCAGAGTGATCCGTGCCATTCACCTGATGAAACCATTGATAACTCATGTTATTCAAATAAGGGAGATATCATTCAACACTGTTTAATATGGTGTTTAGCACCCTTAAAAACAATTAAACCACCCAACAGATTTCAGGCCAAAACAACAGTCTTGGAAGCTCACTTTAGTTAGGGCCCAAATAACTAAATTGACATCAAGAAAAGGCGGGCCTGCCAAGAAGTAACAGGTGATTATGTAGGAATACGATTTGAAGGACTCGAACTTTCCAATGGCAACACTGTGTGAGTTTGTTTTCTGTACCGTGTCAGAATCCTCACTGTTGAGTGCTGGATAGAATGGGGGTGGCAGGGAGTGTACCATTATTTTGGTATGCTCTCTCTTAGCAGTTGTAAAGGGAAGACGGTAGTTAATGACTTCCTACTGGGATATTGGTTGCATTAGGCTTCCATCAGCCACTGTGGAAACACTAAATGGGGTGTGGGTGAGGAGGTAGGCTGATGAGGGGTGATGAATAAGATACATGGTAGCGCTGCATAGGGCAGAAGACAAACTTGGGTTAAGTTCAGGCTAATTTCTAGCAGTTGTCTTGACCCTTAGTCTTAATAATTTGATGAAGGACATCCTTGTGCTGAATGTTTGTGAAGCGACAAAGGAAATGGCAGAGGCCAGGTGTGATGGCTCACACCTATAATCCCAGTACTTCAGGAGGCCATGGCAGGAAGGCTGCTGGATCCCAGGAGTTTGAGACCAGCCTGGGGCAACATGGCAAGACCCCATTTCTATAAAAAATTAAAAAAAAGAAACAAACTAGCTGTGTGTGGTGATACAAGCCTGTGGTTCCCCATCTACTCAGGAGGCTGAGGTATGAGGATCACTTGAACCTGGGAGGTTGAGGCTGCAGTGAGCCATCATCACACCACTGCACTCCAGCCAGGGGAACACAACAAGATCCTGTCTCAAAAAAAAATGGCAGAGATGACTACTACCCCTACACACGGTATAATTTAGAGGAGGAGACAGAACACACCTGAAATAATTGATGATGCATTTCCTAGCATGCAGCCTGCAATGGTGTATCTCTTGCTTCATATGCCATTTTGGCTTGATAATGGTATCAGCAGAATTCATGGTGAAATGGGGTCATAGCTTTTTCTTTCACTATAAGAATTCCCCCTTATCAACAAAATTAATGTGCAAAAATCACAAGCATTCTTACACACCAGTACAGACAAACAGAGAGCCAAATCATGAATGAGCTTCCATTCACAATTGCTTCAAAGAGAATAAAATACCTAGGAATTCAACTTACAAGGGATGTTAAGGACCTCTTCAAGGAGATCTACAAACCACTGCTCAGTGAAATAAAAGAGGATGCAAACAAATGGAAGAACATACCATGCTCATGGATAGGAAGAATCAATATCGTGAAAATGGCCATACTGCCCAAGGTAATTTATAGATTCAATGCCATCCCCATCAAGCTACCAATGAGTTTCTTCACAGAATTGGAAAAAACCGCTTTAAAGTTCATTTGGAACCAAAAAAGAGCCCGCATTGCCAAGACAATTCTAAGTCAAAAGAACAAAGCTGGAGGCACCACGCTACCTGACTTCAAACTATACTACAATGCTACAGTAACCAAAACAGCATGATACTGGTACCAATACAGAGATATAGACCAATGGAACAGAACAGAGTCCTCAGAAATAATACCACACATCTACAGCCATCTGATCTTTGACAAGCCTGACAAAAACAAGAAATGGGGAAAAGATTCCCTATTTAATAAATGGTGCTGGGAAAATTGGCTAGCCAGAAGTAGAAAGCTGAAACTGGATCCTTTCCTTACTCCTTATATGAAAATTAATTCAAGATGGATTAGAGACTTAAATGTTAGACCTAATACCATAAAAACCCTAGAAGAAAACCTAGGTAATACAATTCAGGACATAGGCATGGGCAAGGACTTCATGTTCAAAATACCAAAGGAACGGCAACAAAAGCCAAAATTGACAAATGGGATCTAATTAAACTAAAGAGCTTTTGCACAGCAAAAGAAACTACCATCAGAGTGAACAGGCAACCTACAGAATGGGAGAAAATGTTGGCAATCTACTCATCTGACAAAGTGCTAATATCCAGAACCTACAAAGAACTCAAACAAATTTACAAGAAAAAAACAAACAACCCCATCAAAAAGTGGGCAAGGGATATGAACAGACATTTCTCAAAAGAAGACATGCGTACAGCCAACGGATACATGAAAAAATGCTCGTCATCACTGGTCATCAGAGAGAAGCAAATCAAAACCACAATGAGATACCATCTAACACCAGTTAGGATGGCAATCATTAAAAATCAGGAAACAATAGGTGCTGGAGAGGATGTGCAGAAATAGGAACACTTTTACACTGTTGGTGGGATTGTAAACTAGTTCAACCATTGTGGAAAACAGTATGGCAATTCCTCAAGGATCTAGAACTAGAAGTACCGTATGACCCAGCCATCCCATTACTGGGTATATACCCAAAGGATTATAAATCATGCTGCTATAAAGACACATGCACACATATGTTCATTGTGGCACTATTCACAATAGCAAAGACTTGGAATCAACTCAAATGTCCATCAGTGACAGACTGGATTAAGAAAATGTGGCACATATACACCATGGAATACTATGCAACCATAGAAAAGGATGAGTTTGTGTCCTTTGTAGGGACATGGATGCAGCTGGAAACCATCATTCTCAGCAAACTATCTCAAGAACAGAAAACCAAACACCGCATGTTCTCACTCATAGGTGGGAACTGAACAATGAGATCACTTGGACTTGGAAAGGGGAACATCACACACTGGGGCCTATTATGGGGAGAGGGGAGGGGGGAGGGATTGCACTGGGAGTTATACCTGGTGTGAATGACGAGTTGATGGGTGCTGACGAGTTGATGGGTGCAGCACACCAACATGGCACAAGTATACATATGTAACAAACCTGCACATTATGCACATGTACCCTAGAACTTAAAGTATAATAATAATAAAACAAAAAGAAAAAAAAAAGAATTCCCCCTTAATATACAGAATGTTTTAGGTAACTAGGAGAGTCTTATTTTCCTTATGGAAAAGATGAAAAAGGTTTAATCCATTTGCTGTTTTCTTTTCAGGAAAATGATGTAAAGTGATGCCTTACTCAAACTTAAACGTGGGTCAATCTGTTCCCTCTACCCCACCTCTTATATAAATTCATGAGAAAAAGTCAAGTCTCTCCCACAGACTCTGGGAGCCTACTGGTATCATCATACAGATATAGCTACACAAAATGTAGTTCAAAGGCCAGCAGCACCAGCATGAACTGGGAGCTGGGAGTTCATAGAAATGCAAATTATCACCCTCCTAATCTCTGACTCTTTGAAAGGTATTTTCAAGAAATTTGTATTTTAGAAAGATCTTCAGGAGATTCTTTTACAAGGTAAAGACTAAAAGAATGCTTACAGAAAGGAGAGATCATTGGCTGAGGACAGAGTTGGCTCTTTGTAAGTCAATCTCTGGCATACAAATTTTTAAAAATTCAACTGGGCAATCTTTGCCTCTTAATAGGAATATTTAATCCTTTTATAGTTAATGTAATAACTGATATATTCCTGTTTATATTAACTGCCTTACTGTTATTTTCTATTTCATCTTCCTGCTCTGTGTTCCCTTTTTTCTCCCTTTTAAATCATTTTTTGGATGAATCAACTATTGTTAGCAGCCTATTTTTCCTCTTTGCAAACTTTTATATATACTTCTACTTTTTATTTAATCATTACAACTTATATCCTTGATATACCAGTATCTAACATAAATTTATATTTTTACCATCTCTCTAACATTATAAAAATTTTATAACACTTAAATTATATTTACTTTCTCCAATCTTTTGGTTATGGATTTTCCCACATTTTAATTGTATGCATATTTTAAACCTTACAAAATATATTATTATTGGCTGTACAGCTAATCTTTATTCATATTTGGCCAAATATCTGTTCTTTCCTTTGCTCTTTATCCTTTTTGAGGTTTCTTATTTCAAAATTACCACATTTTTCTTTTGTGTGAACAATAATTCAATATATCTTTTATGCAGATCTGCTGTTATAAATTCAGTTTTCAAACAACCTCATCAAACGTGGGCAAAGGACACATGTTGAACAGACACTTCTCAAAAGAAGACATACATGTGGCCAACGATCATATGAGAAAAAGCTCAACATCACTGATTATTAGAAAAATGCAAATCAAAACCATTATAAGATACCATCTCACACCAGTCAAAATGCCTATTATTAAAAAGTCAAAAAATAAGAGATGCTGGCGAGTTTTTGGAGAAAAAGGAATGCTTATACACTGTAGGTGGGGGGTGTAAACTAGTACAATGTTATAGAAGACAGTGTGGCATTTCCTCAAAGACCTAAAAACAGAAATATCATTCAACCCAGCAATCCCTATTACTGGGTATATACCCAAAGGAATATAAATTATTCGATTATAAAGATACATGGATGCATATGTTTACTGCAGCCCTGTTCACAATAGGAAAGACATGGAATCAACCCAAGAGCCCATCAATCATAGACTGGATAAAGAAAATATGGAACATATACCCCACGGAATACTATGCAGCCATAAAAAAGAATGAGATCATGTCCTTTGCAGGGACATGGATAATGGCTGGAGGCCATTATACTTAGCAAACTAACGCAGGAACAGAAAACCAAATACTGCATGCTCTCACTTATAAGTGGAATCTAAATAGTGAGAACACATGGACACATAGAGAGGAACAACACACACTGGGGCCTATCAGAGGGTGGAAAGTAGGAGGAGGGAGAGAATCAGGAAAAATAGCTAATGGATACTGTGCTTAATGCCTGGGTGACAAAATAATCTGTACAATGAACCCTTATAACACACATTTTCTTGTGTAAAAAACTTGCACATCCTGCACATGTATCCCTGAATTTAAAATAAAAGTAAAAAAAAAATCAATTTTTTTTCCTAGAAGTGCCTTTACTTACCTTTTACTACTAAAGGATATTTTCACTATTATTGAATTATTGGTAGACCTAGCACTTTAAAACACTTTAAATATATTCGTACGTTATCTTCTGATTTCGTGTTTCTGTTGAGAAGTCAGCTGTCAGGGTCATTGATCCTTTGAAAATAAGGTTTCCATTTTATCTAGCAACTTTTAATGTTGTGCAACCATCACAACTATTTTCTAAACTTTTCCATCATCACAGACAGAAACTCCATACCCATTAAGCAATACATTCCCAATACAGCCTTTCCCCAGTTTCTGGTGATCTCTATTCTACCTGCTGTCTCTATGATTTTGTCTATTGTAGGAATTTTATATAAATGGAATAATACAATATTTACTTTTTTTGACTGACTTCTTTCACTTAGCATAATGTTTTCATGGTTCCTACATGATGTAGCATGTATTAGAACTTCATTCCTTTTTGTGGCTGATTGACATTCCATTGTATGGATATATTGTCTTTTGTTTATCCATTCATCTGTTGGTGGACATTTGGGTTGTTTTACCTTTTGGCTATTGTGAATAATCCTGCAATGAATATTGGCATACAAGTATCCATTTGAGTCCTTGTTTCTAATATTTTGGGTATATACCTAGGAGAAAAATTGCCAGATAATATGATATTCTATGTTAACTTCATGAGAAACTGCTGAACTGTTTTCTATAGTGGCTGCTTCATTTTATACTCCCACCAAAAATATGAGAGTTCCTAAATTCTGAAGTGTGGTATCACTGAAATCTCTGTTCCTTAGTTTGTGCCCCATTGGCAATTTGACAAAGATTTCCTTGAATGCCAGGAAGTTTTAAAAGTTGCCTTTTTCTTAATTCCACATTTTCTTAGGTTGCTGTAAATCATGACTCTCAGCATTCTTATACATTTTGTTCTGATAGTTTTTGCTGGTTTTTTGATGTTTCTTTGGGGATATGGGATCTTGGAACTGCCTACTCCACCATTTTGCTGACCTCATTCCCAAGAGACTCTTTTTCTTGAGTTTTTAGCAGTGTTACTAGGGTGCCTAGGTATGGTTTTCTTAGTATTTCCCTGATTTGGTTTTTATAATGCTCCTTGAATCAATCTGTGGCTCAAGTCCTTCATCGGGTTTGGTAAATACTAAGCCATTATACCTTCAAATAGAGTTTTTTCCTCATTGTCATTTTCTCCTTGCCTCTGGAGTTCCAATTACACATATTAAACCTTTCTCCTCTTCCCATTTGTGTCCTTTGCTCTTTATTGGTCAGTGTTCTCCAGAGAAACACAACCAATAGAGTGTTTATGTGTGAGTGTATTCATTGTTCTGAAGTTTTGACAGTTGCATCGGCTTCTGGTTCACTCCTCATTGGTGTGTAGCCCCCAGAAGTCTCAGCTGAATCCTGGAATATTGACTGGGGCTTCTCCACCTTGACGGGTTCTGAACTCCTTTTTTGCCACTTCAACTCTGTGAGAAGGTCAAAAACTCTGCTCTGATTTTCTGTGACTTCCTGCTTTGCTTCTTGTCTTGTGTAGCTTAAGAAATCAGCAAATGCCTCTAGGAGAAAACGGACATATCTAGTCTACTTCCTCCTGCTACGCTTCTCTCCTGGATTCTGTTCCCTCAAGTCTTGGATACTTTGGCAACGGCCCCCCCATCCCCCTCCTCCCACCACCCCATCTTATTATTTTTTGTTTTGTTTCTTCTTTTGTGTGTTTTTTTGTCTACAGCCATGTGAGATTTCTATAAGCTCTGTTTGTTTCTCTGTTTATTAGCTACAGTCCCATAAAGTGGATTCTTAACTTCTGGTTTCAAGCCAAAATCTGTCAATTGCTCTGAGAGGAAAACCTGCTTGTAGAATATCAGCTCAGCTCTCTGTTTCTCGTTTTTCTCTTCTCTCCGGGATGTTGGCTCCTCAAATCCTGTTTGCCTCAGTCATTCTCCAATGCCTTCAAGTTGATGGTTGTTGTTCCTAATTTTTTAAAAAATATTTTTATCTGGCTTTTCTGTTTGTTCTTAATAATTGGTTTGGTGCAAACCACTTCATCTTCTAGAAGTAAAAGTCTAATACATGATTTTGAAGATATCACTCAACACATCTTTCCTGTTTCTTGGTCAGTTACCTGAAGAAAATATTAGCCCCTTGCCTTCATCTTCCCATGCTCTGGCCCCTTCCAGGAAATTTTAATGTGTTTGCTAAACTTCAGAAATAAAAGAAAAATTATGACCTTGAGATGTGCATTAGAAATACTGAAATTTGGGGAAAATAATAACTCCAAATAAAATTTTTGTATATGGTTACTGCAGGTATCAGTCATCCTTATAACGAAGTTATTATTAATGTTTGTTCTCCTCTTATTTTAGTATACTGAGGCTTTCTCAGCTTCCCTTAAGGAAATATTTTACATCAAGACATTTGATATTTAAACTGGACGTGTTTGAAGTCTGATTGCACCTAGTCTAGCACCTGTAAATTTTGCAATTTATTTTTGATCTCTCCTATTTATAATTTCTACATTTCATTCAGATATTATTAAGGCAAATTACAGGTAGTCATATTTCCTGATGTTGAGTTGGCATAAAGCTTTCTGTTTTGTTTTGGTTTTGTTTGCTGGTATCATTTTTCCTGAATTTCACTCTGTATTAGTCTGACTGTAGAGGCTGGCCTTGTCCAACATTTTAGAGGGAAGTTTGTGTCTTCTTGCTTGCAATTCTCTGTCTATTACTTGTAACCCTGAGGAATCCTGGAAGAATGAGTACTAAGCACAGGAATAGAATGCAGGTTTTCTTACATTTCAGTCTGAACTCTAAATCAGAAAACTGAAAGGCCAGATCTCAGATGGATTGCTTTCTCTTTTATTTCTTGCATTAGAACAATCTCTGCAAGAAGTGACCTACTTTCTCACAAGGCATTTACTCTCATATTTTGACCCATCTACAGGTATACTGCCCATAATGCTAGTGATTCTTCTGAGCCTGGGAACATAATTCAAAACCGAACCCAAACCAAAACACCAAGCCCATTGTCTTATCACCTCTCTTGTTTTTTAAATCGACTGCCACAGCATATAAACAGTAATTGTATCATATTAATTATATACCTATGTAAGTGGTAAAAAGTCATAAGTATTGATCACTACACCAATGAGCTAAGGTTGGCTCCTTAGCGAAAACAGCATTGTTCCTGCTGGAGAGTGAAACTTCATTGACTAGAACCAGAAAAAATGAATTCACTGGATTTTATTCTTGGTTGTTCTTGTAGCAGACAATGCAATCATACTATTATTACTAATTCTTTGCTTAAAGTCCTCCAACCACCTGAGCGGGGCTCCAGACATTGTAATGTGATTCACAAGGAAATCATAACATCAGGCAACTGCACAGCAAATCGGAGAAATTAAGACTGACCTCTGAAATTGCAAGATGGCACAGAATTAAGGCAGCTAAAAGGAAGGTAAGAAAGGAGAAAGAGTTGAGGAATTATTCCCCAGCAGCCATTGCAGTAGAAAACCTCTATGAAATAATTATTTTGATGTAAAGACTGGAGGGTGGGCCAGGAACTATAGAAGAGGAAACATCTGAGGGCTAACTACCTTGATACAGCAAATACACCAATGTGCATGGCACTAGGATACTAGGAAAACGTTTTTAGGAAGCAGTGATAAAACTAACGTAACTTGTGATCCTCAATTGTGACATGTGCCTTCAGGCCATGTTGGTATTCCTACCCTTCCAGACCTCTCAGGATGCTGTATTACAAGATAAATTTAATTACTGACTGCATGAGCCACACTTAGAAATGAGGAAGAGGTTTGTTAGTTCCCTATTTGTCTACCCCAGAGAGGGAAGCTGGTGGTCCTCTCTGCATACTGCTATGGGAAGCCCAAATTTGAGGTGGGGGCATGGACTCATAAACTCACAGTGGACCCACCGGTTACTAATAAATTTTATTTTACACTTCTTTTTGGCTTTGACTATATTTCACACTCAAGAAACATGGGAAACAATGAGTGAACCAAGAAGCCTTTGACCAAGAAGCAGTGAAGATGCTCTGGCATTCACCACCTCTCACCTCTGTGAGTTTGGACAAGTTATTTAGACTTTCCAACTTCATTTTTTTCATGTAATGAATGGAAATACTAATCCTTAGTTGAGGGATTAAATGAGATCGTGAATGTCAGGTGACTGGCATATAATAGTTGCTCAGTAAATAGTAGCAATTTTTATTAACTCAATTTTTTACAATTAAAAGAAAGATAAGTAATAAAAGAACACAAAACTGTTTTTTGTTTGATGCCATATTCAAGGGCTGGGGCAAAGAAAATTCACTTTTGTAATATTTGGGAGAAGGTATGAAATGAAATTCGAATGACAAGAGAAAGTTTCAATTATCTCGACATTTGCTTTAAACACTCTTGATCAAATTTGGACAAGTGTAACCACTTCATATCAGAATGGCATTGAATCTAGTTTTCTCCACTTGAAAGGTTGATGACTGGGCTCTGTGTAATTCCCAAATGCCAGTGGGCTGCAGACAAGTTCTCCAGCCTTCATTGTGAGTTGACACAATCCAAGTCGCCCTGACTCCAAATGATCGCAAAGATTTCCAGTATTCCTTTATGTCTTTCAGACCCTAGAAAACAAAATGCTTAATTCTGCAGTGTGCTTATTTCCTTTGTAATCAAAAAGAACATTCCTGTTAAAGGTTAACAGTTTGCATTGAAAATGAGCTCGGGGTTAGTATTAATATGTAACAGCCCATGTCTTTCCCAGTCAGTAGCAATAGATATTCCTAAATCGCTTGGATAATGTTGGTCTTTCACCTTTTTTTGTCTTTCTTTTTTCAAAATTTCTCATGTTGAATCTCTTCAGGAAACAGCAGCAAGTCCCATTTGATGACACAATAACCTTGTCTTTTTCATAGTTGTTGCGACAGTTGCCTGTTGAGAGAGTAACTGCCAATTAAGAGGTGGGTATTTGATAATTTCTGATCTAATGTGGCTCTAAGAAGAAAAGGTCCTTGAACCACCTGTTCCTTCTTTTAGGCCTGTATGCATTTCCCACCTCCACCATAACAAATCACCCAATTTAGTGGCTTAACACAACACAAGTTCATTATCTTACAGTTCTAGACATTGGAGGCCCCACACACATCTCACTGAGGTAAAAGCAAGGTGTCTGGAGGGCTGCCTTCTTTCCAGAGCCTCTAGGGAACAATCATTCTCTTGCCTTTTCTGGCTTCCAGAGGCTGTCTTTATTCCTTGGCTCATGTTCTCTTTCTTCATCTTCAAAGCCAGCAGTGTTGCCTGTTTTAGCCGCCTCTCTCTGATGACAGCTGGGAAAGGTACTCTGATAGTTAAGGACCCATGGGAATACATTGATCCCACCTGAGTAATCCAACATATGCTCCTCAACTCCGGATCCTTAAGTTTTCACAGCTACAATATCCCCTTTGCCAGGTAAGTTCACATATTCACAGGGTTCCGGGAATTAGAACGTGTATGTGTGTGTGTGTGTGTGTGTACACGTGTTGGGGGGGTCATTATTGTGCCTTACTTGAAAGAAAAATGTAATTATAACTTTTGGGGAAAACTTCTAAATATTGTCTGCACCCCTTGAACAGGTACATCAGTTTTCCACCAGAGGGGAGTTTGAAGATGGCTTATTAGAACACGTCAGTAGGTCCTTGACTGAATGCTGTGAACAGAGGAGTTCAGCCTTTCTATGTCATGCACCACCCTGCAGGAAGTGGGGCTCTCCACTTCACCCAAGACATTATCAAGGACACTAAATTGCCCCAAGGATCCTGGAGAGCATGAATGAATGTGAATGAATTGGAAAAGGCATAGAAAGTGGAGTCTTACCAAAGAAAGACCCTGAACAGTCTGGGCAGGTGAGGCAGCTCAGCCTGACTCAGAGATGGCCTCTCTTGAGAGAGAAGGGTTTGCCAGAACTGATAAATATCTTGTGTCTGGCAATCTGAGCATGATTATAACAGAAAAAGGACAATGTAGCTCTGATTGGATTAGAGAACTGGAGGCAGCTGCAGGAGCCCCACAGACAGTAGAGACAGTGGAAAACAGTCCCCTGCCAGGCAGTGTCACTGTGTGCAGCGGTGCCAGGGTGCCTGAGTCTGTCTCTGGGAGGCTGAGGTAATGGCCCCTTCTCCTCAGAGCCCTGGAGGCTGACTGCAAGCTTCTGGGCCGAGACGTGACTGCTTTCTTCGTGGGAAGTACACTGTTGAGTGTGTTCCAGGATTTGTCCTGTGCTGGTTTCCCGGGCACATTTTCTTATGCTGCAAATGAGGAAGCAAAGGAGTAAGCTGGGGGCGGGAGCAGGCGCGAGGAAAGGGGAAGTTGAAAAGGTGATGGATTTCCTGGAGTGGGTTAGGCCACGTTCATGGCCCTTCTGTCTCTGACCACTTACAGTAACAGAGACCATTTCCAGAAGCCAGAGGGGTTTGAACAGAGTCTTGAGGGAGGAAGCAGGACAGTAATGATGATGAAGAAAATAATATGACTGAAAACAGGGCACGGAGGAATTACAAAGACACTGTACCTTTTTTTTTTTTTAATTTAAACATTTCACCTCGGCCTCCCTAAGTGCTGGGATTACAGGCCTGAGTCACCACTCCCAGCCGCAACATTTGATCTTGGAAAAATGGAGGCAGTTTCATTGTCAGAGAAGGTCTGGACTTGCTGTTATTTTTTATAGCTGTTGAAATTACTAGGGCCAAATTAATGAATGGAAACACAGAGATATGAGGAAGCTGCCAATAAGCGGTTATATGAAAGCTTTTGGAAGTGAATTGATGGGGTAATCATTTATAATGTATATGTATATCAAATCTTCACATTGTATGCCTTGAAAATACACAATTTTTATTTGACAATCATGTCTCAATAAAGCTGGAGAAAAAAAGAAAGTAAACCAGTCTGAATGGCCAGGATTTGTGCTTTCGGAAGAAATACATTAAAGCAGATATGCAAGTGTTATGGTTTTTGTTGTTATTGTTATTTACAGCAGTCACAATTCATGGCACTGTGGTGAAGACTGTAGGCTTTGGATTAAAATGGCATGTATTCAAATCCCAGCTTGACCATTATTAATAGTATGACTTTGGGAGACCACTCCAAACCTTGCTTTACTCATCCAAAAAATGGGGATAATATGATACTTAAGTTGTAGAGTTGTCCAGATTAAATAAGATGATGTGGTTAAAATGATTGGTGCAAATTCTGCACCCTGATACTCAAAAATGTTGGCCTCTACTTTTAAAAATTGTTGTTTAGTGGATAAGCATTTTACAGACTTACTCTCATTAGGCTACTATTTATATGTACACCTTGGGGTGAATAAGTTTATCAGACCAGTACCTTTCTATCAGGGCACTGAGAACAGGAAACATAATAGGGACATTTGGTGACATGTAAGAGGATGGAAAGACCCATTCAAGTAGTGGACACTAATCAGGAGACGTTCGATGATAGGTCCTGGGGATTGTATTATGAGACTGAATACTTTGGGGTGTAGTACACAGCCTATTTTACTCTTTGGTTTATTCTAAGTGTATCAAGGATGCAACAGAGACAGCTGTCTATAACTTCGAAGTCTACCAAAATTCTGTTTTCCAAGGTATTGAATCCAATTGTGTTTGTTTCTGAAATAGAAACAAATCCCAGTCAAGGAATCCTATTAAATAGCTCCACAACCTCTGGCACTTTTGATCTGTAAGATGCATGCATAGGGCAAAATGATCTCTAATATCCCCTGTGTCTTACATTCTGTGACTCTAAAAGAATGCTAGGGCCAATGTTATGTATTTCTTTTTATAGGCATTCTCTCTTTGTCTGGGGAGAGCAAGACCATACACCAGAAGCATTGTGTAAGTCAGGTCAATTAAGAAGGATTGCTCCTTCAGCCTTGGGTTTGCTTCAGCAAATCTTTAGAGCTGGCTCTTTATTTATAACTCTGTAGAGGACCAAAACAACTCTGCATCTGACTAGGGCATGGAGGAGGAAAACATAGCTCTATGCATTCCTAAATCATGAATTTTTCTCCTTGACGTACGTGCCATCACAGACAGTGCAGCTGCATGTCATAGATTTTTAGGGCTTGATTACAAACAACCTCTGACAGACTTCCCTGGGAGGATGATGAGGAAGTTGTCCCTGGCACGTAGCTGATCCTTCTCCTCCTTGGAACTGAGGCTAGAGCGTTGAAGGGCAGAGATGAGCACCAGTCCTGGCACCTAGGGAAGAATGGGATGAGTTTAGGCTTGGGGTAAAAATCTAGAGCATTCATAATCAATTCTCTGATATTTTGGGTTTGATGTATTTTTTTTCCTAGTGGTCCTTAACATTCCTCATTTCTACCTGTCAAGAAATGCTAGAACTTGGGACTGGATTTTCTGCAGCATTCAGGCAATCATTATATTCTGTTCATTTGGTTGCTTGAATTTGGACTGTCCCCCACTCTTGTGCTCCAATGCCCTCAGGTTCTGTCCTTTGGTTTCCAGGACCTTAGACAGTGGTCTCTATGCTCACTGGTTCAGATGGAATTAGGGTCTTATAATCCACCCTCATGTCTCCCCACACCCACCCCAAATTTCACTCATAGAGTCAGTTAATAACCCCCAGGACTAGCATAAGTGCTCCTCGTAAATGGTCCCATGGTAACCTGTGCTTGTGCCTTTTGAAATACTTCTTGTGTGTGTTAATGTCTTCCTTTACAGAAGAAACTCCTTGAAGACAGGAACTGAAACTGATTCTAATTGTATCCCTAGTGTTCTGCACATATTAGAGACAAAATATATTTGCAGAATGACTGAATGACTAAATCTCCTGTCAGATACCAAACATGAAAACATGAGCTAATCACCTGATCGTTTGGCCCATAGTGACTCCTACCCTGGTCCAGCTTCTGGGTCACAGTGAGCAAAGCTACCATCATCCTTGATGCTCGTGAAAGAAATCTCAGCGTAATCATGATTCTTGCTCTGCTTTGTATACACACTTCATGCAGCTGGTTTTTCCTCTTGAACTTCTTGCATATTATGTGAAGACAAGCACTTGTATTTTTAGAAAGTCTGTACCATTCATTTAGACCCTTTCCTCAAGTGGAAATATGGCACTGAATGACTCAGTTGCAATTAGTCCCCTGAAACAAAGACATTTACCTATTTCATAGAAGAATATTTTTCTGTTCTTTATAGTAGGGTAGGTAACCATATCATTTATATTCCAAACCAGAATTGCTTTGAGAGTGAATGAGGCCACTATTAATAATTGTACAGGTCAACTAGGGGTAAATGTGGACTCTACAGGTCACAGTGGGACATACGGTTGCCTTATTTATAGATGAAGATGCTGCTGAGCTAGCACCACCAAGCGTGTGATGTGTACATGATGAACCAGTTACACCTCATTACCAGGGTATCTCTGTCACTGGTATGACAGATGTGGACGAGGTTGATTTGTGCCCGGCTCTTAATTTATGAAGGTGAATGAGTGATGACAAGAGAAGCCAGTGCCATTGAAAGAAGGCTTTTATTACCTACAGTTTTCAAGAGAAGGGGGCCACCACACCAGAGAAGGCCACATGGGGAGGCACCAGGTTTGGTCAGGAGGCAGAAAGAGGTACAAGGGAGACCATGGCCAGAGTCCTTATTGTGTTTTTCATAGGAGAGCCAAGGGAGGGTAGGGAAACAGCTTTGGGTGGCTCAGTTTGAATAATGTCAGTGAGCTCTGGTCTAGTGGGCTGGTTTCTGGTTGTTTGGTACCTGGCCCTGGGTAATAGAGAAGGGGACTATTGACTTGGTTTTTGGGAGTTAGTTAAATGAGGTGGTTTGAGGTACAAGTTTGGGGTGGATCAAAGGGTTGTTAATGCAATTTTTATAGGCCAGTGCAAGTGGATCACAGGGAAGATGCAAACAACTGTGGCTGTTCATTTGTCCCTGTGATTAATGGATGCCAAATGCAGAATCTAAGAGATGCAGAACAAAGGTAGTTGTTGAAAGGTAGGGTGCATTTCTGGGAATAGAATATAGATTACCTCTGAGAGACCCACTGGCTGGGTAGAGATTAAACCAGCAAACTTCACATTGTTAGCTTGTAGCTCTGAACCACCCTTACCCAGCCTGTTCTCAGCTTAGGGAATAAAAACTTCTAGAGTGGTTGGGACCCAGAAGAAAAAGGCAGCACTCAGGGTAGGCTGAAGATGCATCTTGGAAATCAATGGTTTGGAGAAGGCTTCTGTCCAGGTTTTGCATGAAGATGTAAAAAATAAATACTTTTTAGTACATTTTTAAAAATGCTGTGGCTGATTGGCTTTATTTTAGGAATTATGTGAATGTGAATTTCTTCTCTTAGTTTTATGTCGGGGAGGTGTTCACCATGATGAACAGATGGGGTAAGGATGGGGTAAGGAAACAGGAGTGCAATGAAGGTGCAGCACCACATGCCAGAGCCTGACAAAAAGGTGGTAGCAATATTCATATCCTTATTTTACAGCTGAGGAGACTGAGAGGGGTTAAGTGAAAAGTCCAAAAGGCTGCAGCTTTTAAGAGGCAGCATTTATCATAGAACCAGGTCTGTCTGACTCCTCACTCAGGGTCCTGGCAGTCTGACTTCCCTAGACTCAGCTGTGAGTTTCCATGCGAAGGAAAAGTAGTAATTCTTTCCACTGAGCCAGTTCTCGCCTGGTTTAAGGGCCTGGTTTAAAACCTGCAGACAGTCTCCTAGGAATGGAAGGCCCTTCCTTCTCTGGTTCTAGCAGCGGGCAGGCTTTTGCATATCTCCCAGCATGTTGCCATTTATGGATTTGGGCAAAATAACAGAATTGCACAGCTTCGGAGTGTCAGACTTCTTTTTTTCCTTTTTCTTCCACACTGAGCTTCCTGTTTCTATGGTAATGAATAGGATGTTTTGCACCAAGAAACACTTTAAATGCCACGGGGGGAAGGTAAGAGCCACACATAGCTCTCTATAGAGCAGGAAGGTGAAATGAGATGCAAAGAAGAACTGAGTGAAACAAGGACAGAAAGGATGCAGAAAAGCTGGGAGCGAGGTGAGAGGTAGGAGGAAGGAGGTTAAGAAGCATCTGCTTGGAAGGAGAAATAAAATAGAGATAGCAACATGGCAGAAAACTGGAGCCTTCAGAGTGGTAGCCACAGGTTCCAGTGTATCTTCCAGCACTCAGAAGGAATACTCAGCTTCCTGAGAGCCACAGGGGTGGAGGGACAAGTAGTCTTCTGGAAGCAGGGTTGCAGGAATGCTGGAGGCACTGCCACACGCTCGCACTACATAGGACCCATTTGATGGTGTCTTCCAGTGTAACCTCTAAGATAGGGAGGCTCAAATATCCCCTGCGAATACTTGCCATGCTCATCTAGGCTGGCACAAGTCCCCTGAAGTCGGTTCTTCTACCTACCGGGTCAGAACTAGGGTTTCCGATCTGTGACTGATGCTGGTGGGCTGACTCAGGAGGTCTCTGATGGCTTCCTTGCCTTTACCACCTTCTCTCTTTATTTGGGTGGGATCTTCCACACATGCTCCCAAGGAGGCAGATGTTTACAATAATGAGGGATGTGAAAGGGCACTTTGAAAATTAAAGTGGCGATGTGGAAAACTTTCTTTCTTTCCCCTGTCCACCTTTCTCCAAACACACACAAAATTATATGATCTAATCAGCATGTTGGAAACAAAGGCCACAGAACAATTAAAAATGGAACCTAGTAGAGCCTAAGTGCATACTAACTACTTCTCACTTTTGATTTTGCTAATTCGAATTCCTCTGCCACAGCCAAGCCAGATCAAATCAAGCTCTGTCTACCTTGAAGTTCCTGTTTTAAGAGCTATAAGCTGCAATTAAAGGCACAGTAGTAGGAAGAGTCAGTCAAAGGGGAGCCTGAAAATAGCTGGCCCCCCTGGAAGACCAAGGCAGATATATTTGTCCAGCTGCTTGTGGGAGAGGGCCTGAGGCCTCTCATTCACTCGCCAGAGGCCTGTAAAAGGCTCACCTACAGCTGCTTGTAAAATTGGTTCATTGTAAGTGAAAGTCGACCAAGAGTCCTATGAGCCAGTGGCAGCTGGACAGAGAGTACCGGGGTGCCAAACGGGGCAGGAAGTGGCCAGGGGCCAGGGTAAACAACCTGGGGCAGGAGCCGAGGGGAGCATCTGTCCCAGGATAGCTCAGTGAAGTGCTGCTTTCCAAGGGTTTGGCCAGGGCAACTTGGTTTATTTTCAGTGAAATCTGGGTATGCCCTAATTTACTATGGGAGCCTTGAATTTGCATGTCTGCTTTAAGAGACCCTAACAAGCACGTATAATAAAATGTTAATTTATGCCTTCTGCTAGGATTGGAATTGAGTGTGGCTTGACGCAACTGCAAAACAGAACAAATCTGGAAACTCTGGCAGGCAGAAGAGGAGGGTGGAGGGAGCACGTTTCTTTGGGTTTGGGAAGGGAGGCTGAGAGGAGTCTGGGAAACTTCCTGGAATCCAACTTCCTCCAGAACCCCCGAAAGGACTTTCTACAACAGCAGAGGGATGGCCCTTGTGTCTCTACAGCCCTGACCGAGCACTACAGTGTCGAACAGCACTGGGCACAGAGTGGGTCCTTGGTAGATATTTGGTGTGTTGATTAATAATGTGAGAATGTTCTGAGCTCAAACACTTCCTTCCATGTTTTGGGAACTGTGAGGTCTTGCATAGTGCTTTAAAAACTCCACACCCAGCTTCACATTAAAGTGGAAAGCCAGCACACCTGTGATGTTCTGAGCTATTCTAAATAGCAACCCCCCTTAGGTCTCTGAATTCTTCAGACCCTAAGAGTGCACACTGCCTTGGGCAGTTTTGTGGAAATGCCTCTTCCCATTCAGCTTTGCCCAGACCATTCTATCCTGATGTCACCCCCATGGCTGGCACTTCAGTGTGTCCTAAACCTGCCCTGTTTCTAGAAATATGACAAACATTCCCTCTATTTTTCCCTTTCTTTTTTCCTACTGACATCGAGCTTGCAGGATGGCAGGAGTAAAATACACCAGCAGACTTCTGGCAGGTGGTTGTAAACATCTTTTGGAGTTCCCTCCCAGCCTATGACACCATTTCTCCGGGAATCATCCCCCTCTCCACAAAAGGGAAGCCCAAGTAACCGTGCATCCACCATGACCCTTCCACTTTGGCCATAGATTGCATCAGAGTTCTCATTGACCCAAGCTGGACAATCAGTATCTTTCTCTTGGGAATTTGGAATTGGCCTTAAAGAAATGGATTAACAGAGATCAGCATCTGTGTTTGGCTCAGACATGAATTTTGGAGCCATGGTGGCCATACACAGGGAGAATCAGAACAAGTCAGTGTGTAGAGAAAACCAAAAGGCAATGCCAAGGAATGAACCAGAGTCAAAGGAGTCCTGACTACATCTGCTATAGACTTCTGAGGATGACTTTGCATCTTTACAGTAAGTTCTTATTTATTGATTAGCCGAACTTTGCTGGCTTTGACACTTGTAACCAAAAAGACTTAAAAAAGACATGAATAAGTTTCGCCATAGACTTATGTTGCCCCAATCCACTCTGCATGCCTAACCCTACTCTCTTTCAAATGCCACCACTCTAAGTCATGGCAGGGCTCCCAACTGCCTATGCTGTCATGACCATGACCCCTTACTAGCTCTCAGGGCACTCCCCAAACTGTCCTGCCCACCTTTCCAAAATAATTCTTCTTTCCTTCTGTGATGTGCTCCTTTGCTTGAGTCTAATCGTGCTCTCTCCACTCTAAACACACTTCTCTGGCTCTCTTCCTCCTGTTTCCCTAGATGGCTTCCCAGTCCTGGAATGGTCTACCCTCTCCTCCCAGCCATACAAATACATGTAGATCGGACACTAGACGTATTTTCTTGTCTGCAGATGGAATGGTTTCTACCTGATGTCTTATGTTAAGGAGCAGAAACTATCACAGTGAAAAAAAAAGACTAATTGGTGGGGCACAGCACCTCCAGCCCCTTGGCTTTGGTGTGCCTGATACACTCTCTGGCCCCTGCTAATATTTGTATTTATGTAATGAAAGATTTACCCAATTAAAACAGATCTAAATTGCTGAGGAAATGAGTGCGCTAAAATGTGTTGTTGGCTCATACAAGGAGAAAGATTCTCCTTCATGGAGGAAGACTTGAAGGGTATCCAGCCCTAGGGAAGTTAACTGGGTCATGCCAGTGCTCTCCCAGGCATAACGGGTGGCTCGATTTTGTGATAAATACACAGTATATGATGATTCATCTGACTTATTTCTCTACTTGATATAAGTAAATGATAACAATGAAAGTGCTTGTGTTGGTGGCAAAGTGCAAGGAATACATAACTGCTTCACCATCTGATGAAAGTATAACCAGGGAGATGCCTCAGATGCTAAGTGCTCTTGGTGAGGGGCCCAAGAGGAAAAGGGAAATGCTACTTCTAGACAGAATGGGACCGAGCATTTCAGGATCCACGGGGCCATGTCATAAAATATTTCACATGGTATTTATGACAAGAAGCCTGAAGAAGCTATGAATTTCCAAATCAATGTGAAAGAAGCCCACTCTGTACCTTGTGCCACACAAATATTTAAGGCGATCGTTATTGAGCATCGGCTGGGTGTACCGTCTAGCCCTGGGTTTTATCTTCTTTTTACCTTCCTTGTGGTTGCTTTGTCATATTCTTTTTCTTTTATAAAAAGCACTGTTTGGTAATAGCCACAAGAATTGTGGGGGTGGGGAGACCATTTTTACTAAGAGATACGGTTGTATCCTGCATAGGCAACATAAGGAATCCTAGTAATTGTTTAAAGAGACTACACATATGGAAAGGCCTCCCGTTGCTTTACCCTCTCCACTGGATCTCTCCTCTATTCCTTCTGGCTTCCTCTTACTCCCTGCCAAAAGAAATGTTTTTCTGTCATCCTTTGAAGCCATTTTGATTTTGTTCTGGAGTGTGCTCCAATTTGTTTAAGTGTGGGATTGCAGGTTGATACAAATAATTACAACTGTTAAAGTTTGAAATCGAACTCTGTTAGGGAAAAATTACAGTTAAAATAAAGGCTTGCACCAGGACAAAAGCTTTTAGGAAGTGGAAGACCCCTATGACACTGAAAATTTCATAGTACTTGTCAAAATGCATTTGTGAGTTCCTTGTTGCCAACACATGATGGGCACTGTGCGTAACAGTGATAAACCTCATGGATTTAGCAAGTTAGCGCCACTGGACACTCTCTAAAACACAGCCGCAGAGCCAGTATTGGTTTCCAATGGACAAAGAAAAAGGCTTCCCAAGGGAATGAAACATTCATTTTTCTAATTATTCTCCAGGACAAAGGTTGAGTGAATAACTTCTCAGGAAATCCACAAGCCTCAGCTCTGGACTCCTCATCCTCAAGCCACTCACTCAACTACTCTGTTTGCAGTACAAGAACAGAATGGAGCAAGATTTTTTAAAATTAGATTATAAAAGACCGACGTCTGCTGAAATATTGGAGAGGTGGGGATCTGAAGAGAGGGGTGATGTGTCAAAGACTCCCAACGCTGCATGACCTGATGGAAGATGAAACATAGGAGAAACGAGAGCAGGGATATTGGCCAAGGGCCCCTCTGATCTGCCCTTGTATTTAAAGCAATGCTTCTCCCTCCTTCCCTGGGACCCCTGGGGGTAGATCTTCTGAATGCCTGTCCCTTAGGGAAATGGCATGGGGTGGAAAGCGGCGAACGCCGCAAGGGTTCAGGAAATGCCTGGCTTGTGAGTAGAGGAGAGGATTCTAGCAACTCTTCATGCTTCCAAGTGATGCCATTGGGGAACTAATCCTGGAGAAAGGGGGCCGTCGCTGATAAAAATCACTGTGGAGAAGATGGCCTAGAAGAGCCCGAATCTTAGTCCTCATGCGCCCCCTCGTGTAGAATGTGGGGTAGTGCCTTGGTTGCTGGGTGGTGAAAATCTGTAATTCTCAAGGGACCACCTTTGGGGGAAAAAAGGGATGTTGAGGGGGAAGTGCATGAGAAATAGAATAAAGTTAAGTAATGAGTTAATTTTGCCGCCGTGACAATTGAAGGCTACAAATTAATAGTTGATTTAAAAAAGCGAGTAGCTTTGACATGCCTAGGACTAAAATACGAAGAAACTGAGCGGAATCGCCATTGTGTAGACCAGAGCATCTCAAACTTAAATGTGCATATGAATAATCACCCTGGGAGCTTGTTAACAATCTAGATTTTTTATTGACTAGTTCTGGACGGGGCCCTCTATTCTGTATCTTTAACAAGCCCCCAAGTGGTCCGTGGACCACGCTTTGATAACACTTGCAATAGTGTGTAGGACTGACCTGTCCCCTCAGATAAGCCTGTTTATATTGGAGGGTTCTGAAATTCAGCTAGAACTTCCATCTCCACCAACTCTCCCAGGATCCCTGCTAGCATACTATACAGTAATTCCTTCATTTATTGGTAGTGCCATAAATTTGTCAGCTCAAATTTATTTCCTGAACCTAAGTAGCATTTACCAATAGCATTTACTGTTTATAATGTTCAATTGTTAATTGCTATACATTACCTTGTGATTTCAAGAGTTTATTTTGTTTTTTTTGCAATGAAGTGTCCTGCACAGTTGAGGGCATTTAAGAGACACTTACAGAATTAGTTGATTGGCTTCTATTATAAGCTCTGATTTGAAAAAATTACAAATCTTTTTCCTAAGTATGAATTTTGAATTTGAGGTGGCAGAGGGAGGAAAGGTTAGGTGTCTGAAGAAAGTGCAGAGAGGATGTCTAGGGATAATTTGGACATCTTGTAGCATTCAAGATAAATATATTCAAAGTTTTACCTACGGCTTTTCTTAGAGTTAGCTGTCTTGTTTTGAATTCGACTTAGGTTCACAGTTAATGTTACTCTACGTAAAAATGTTCAGACATCCTGAGCAGAGATAGAACAACAGCAAATGGATTTGATAACAGAACACAAGATGCAATTAAAGAAAAAGTCCTTATGCGCTTTGAAGAAATAAAAGATGAGATTTCAAGTCAAGGAAAAGAGATTGTACAACTAGTGACAAGACCTCTTTATTCTCATTTTGAAAGATCAGAGTGGCTACAGTACAAAAAGATTGTGTGTGGGCTATCATTTTATGCTTGAGACACAAATAGATGAAGATCATTTCATGTACCACTGGGCTGGGTGTTTAGAGACACATGTGTTTCTTACCTGCTAGTGTAGACCAGTGGGCAGCAGGAAAGGCTATACATTCCATGGGCAATCCTCTATCTGCGTGTGTGGCCAAGGATTTTTCATACTGTCTATATTGACTGGGAAAGTTGACTTCTGAGTTCCCCTGACAAATCTGAGATTCTGTGACATTATTAATCATAACTATTAATAACTACAGGTTATATGTTAATAGTTACAGTGGTTATAATTATTAGTTATAATTGCTATTTTGTGCAATAGATTCTCAGAATATGAAGCACCATAGAGGTTAAAAGAGGTAATAGCCATCTTCTTGTCTGTAACAGTCTCCTTTTCAACATCCTGAGAGTTAACAACAGCAACTACAGTCTCTGCTCAAACACCTCCAACAAAATAGAACTCCCCAGGTCCCACAACTATTTTTGCTGTACAGTATTTTCCTGTCATAAGAAAAATAATTTGCATTCACTGTAATAATTTTGGAAAACAAAATCAAAATGTACAAAATAAAAATTAAAAATAGCTGTAATACTATCACTCAGAGATAAACACCATGAACATTCTGATGTATGTGCCCAGGTGTGTGTGTGTGTGTGTGTGCGCACGTGCACACGTGCCTGGGTATGCATAGCTTTATTCTAAAAGAATTGTACTACTCATGTTTTAGAACCATCTTTTATCCTTTTTCATTAAGTATTTGTCCATAATATCACCTTTAAAAGTTAAATAAGCCTATTTTATTTTTAAAGATTTTTATTTTTTTTATTTTATTATATTTTATTTTTATATTTCAAAGATTTTTCCTCTTATCAAGCTTTAAATCTTACCTCTTTGTAATCTATATGCCTTGCCCCTTTCTCTGTCCTCCAGTGCCAGATGCTATAAAAAGTCTGATCCCTCTTTTGCAGGACAACCCTTTAAATATGTGAAGACTGCTTTCTGGTCTTCCCACCAGTCTCATTTTTAATTGTTTAACACCCTTATTGAAGTAAATTGGCATATTTAATGTACAATTTGATTAATTTTAATACAGGCATACACTTGTGAAACCATCACTAAAGTCAAGGCAAGAAACATATTCACATCTAAAAGTTTCCTTGTGCATCTTTGTGTACATGTGTGTTTGTATTAGGCAAGAATATATATTTATCGTGGTATATACACACCATGGACTATTATGCAGCCATAAAAAGAAACAAGATCATGAGTTTTGCAGGGACATGGATGGAGCTGGAAGCCATTATCCTCAGCAAACTAATATAAGAACAGAAAACCGAACAAATGCTGCATGTTCTCACTTATATAAGGGAACTGAACAATGAGAGTGCATGGACACAAGGAGGGGAACAACATACACTGCGGCCTGTTGGTGGCAGGGGAGGTGAAGGAGAGCATCAGGATAAATAGCTAATGCATGTGGGGCTTAATACCTAGGTGATGGGTTGATAGGTGCAGCAAACCACCATGACACATGTTTACCTGTGTAACAAACCTGCAGGTCCTGCACATGTATATGGAACTTAAAATAAAATAAACATTTTTTTAAAAGAATATTTATTTATTTTGTGTTTTTTTGTAGGAATATTTAATGTGATATAGACTCTTTAACAATTTTTTTTTTTTTGAGATGGAGTCTCACTCTGTCACCCAGGCTGGAGTGCAGTGGCACAATCTTGGCTCACTGCAACCTCTGCCTCCCAGTTCAAGCGGTTCTTCTGCCTCAGCCTCCTGAGTAGCTGGGATTACAGGTGCCTGCCACCACACTTGGTTAATTTTTTGTATTTTTAGTAGAGACAGGGTTTCACTATGTTGGCCAGGCTGGTCTCGAACTCCTGACCTCAGGTGATCCACCTCCTTGGGTCTCCCAAAGTGCTGGGATTACAGGTGTGAGGCACTGTGCCCAGCCTGTTTAACAAATTTTTAAGTGCACAATTCAGTAAACTATAGGCATAGTGTTGTATAGCAGACCTCAAAAACTCATGCATCTTGCATCGTTGAAACTTTATACCCATTGAACAACTCCCAATTTCTGCCTCTACCCAGTCTCTGGCACCACCATCCAAGTCTTTGCTTCCTTAAGTTTGACTATTTTCACTACCTCATATAAGAAGAATCATGCAGTATTTTTCCTTCTGTGACTAGCTTATTTCACTTAGCATAATGTCCTCCAGGCTCATCTATGATGTTTCATGTGGAAGGATCTCCTTTTTCAATGCCGAGTAATATGCCATTGAGTGTATAGACCACATTTTTTATCCATTTATCTGTTGATGGGCATGTAGGTTGTTTCCATGTCTTGGTCATTGTGAATAATACTGTAGTTAACATGGGTGTGCACTATCTCTTTGAGATCCTGATTTCAATTTTTTTTTGGATATAAACTCAGAAGTGGGATTGCTGGATCATATAGTAGTTCTGTTTAAAATATTTTTTAGAACTTCCACAGTGTTTTACATCACAACTGTACCAACTTACGTTCCATCACAACTGTGCAAGGGTTCCCTTTTCTCCACATCCTCACCAAAACTTGTTGTCTTTTGTTTTTTTGCTAATACCCGATCTAACATATGTGAAGTGCTATTTTGCTGTGGTTTTAATTTGCATTTCCCTTAGTGATTAGTGATGTTGAACCTTTTTTTCATATACCTTTTAGCTATTTGTATGTCTTCTTTTGAGAAATGTCTATTCAAGTCCTTTGCCCAATTAAAAAAATTGGATTATTTGATTTTTTGCTATTGAGTTGTAGGAGTTACTTACATATATTTTGGAGATTAACCGCTTATCAGATATATAATTAGCGAATGTTTTCCTTAATTTTGTAGGTTGCAAAACAAACAGTCGTTTTGCTGATTATTTCCTTTGCAGTGCAGACTCATTTATGTTTGATGTAGTCTTAATGGTATACTTTTGCTTTTCTTGTCCATGCTTTAAGTCTCATATCCAAGAAATCATTGCCATGACCAGTGTCAAGAAGCTTTCCTCCTATTTGTTATAGAAGTTTCAAAAGATCCTGAATAGCAAAAGCAGTCTTGAGAAAGAAGAACAAAGCTGGAGACATCACATTTCTGATTTCAAAATATATTATAAAGCTAAATTAATTAAAACAATATGAGACTGACATAAAGAAATACATCAAGACCAATGGAATGGAATAGAGAGACCATAAATAAACTCACTTGTATATGGTCAACTGATCTTCACCAAGGGTATCAAGAATACACAGTGGGAGAGGATTGTCTCTTTAACAAATGGTTTTGGGAAAACTGGATACTCACATGCAATAGAGTGAGATTGAATCCTTATCTTACACCATACACAAAGATCAGTTCAAAATGGATTAGCCTTAAAGGTAAGATTCAAAAATTATTTTTTTTGGTTTTAATTAGCCTCAGGAGTTTAGGCCTCTCTCATGGTTCACAGGCCCAACTATCAAGTTAGCTTGCCTCTGGATTAATTTCAGTTTGTCATTTTCCTCCCAGAGCTGGATACACAATTTCAAGGATGACTGGAGGTGAACTATCTCCTTCATATTTGGTGGAATTTTGAATTTATTGTGCTGTACTAACTGTTTGAAGTCTTGACTTGTTGTTGATATAGTGAGGTTTCCATATCTTGCTGTCATATCTGACACTCTTTAGCAATCACAATCTCCACCACCCCACTGCTACATCTTCTAATCACACACTAATGCCCTTAGCCAAAATGCATGACATTTTGTATATTCTTTTTTTAACTCAAAGAATTTGTATGAAACACTTGCTATGTGCCAGGAACTGCTATGAGCACTAGGAGTCTAATTGTGAATGAGATAGACTTGTTCTCCTGTCCTCAACAAATTTGCAATCTGCCACAAAGAAAAGGACAAGACAAGATACTCCAGAAGCACATGAGAGACCTTGCTTGGTCTAATGCTTGGGAAAGAACTTGCTGAAGAAATATGATTTCAGTTAGGTCCTGAAGGAGGAATGAGATTTACTGGTGTTGGATTTGGCCCATTGTCCCAGCCTTCGAGATAATTTCAGATCTCAATTCAATTTTTAAAAAATTTTTCTTGTAAATGATAGAAATAGCATCTATATTATCATATGAATCACAGAGAAATGGTGAACACAACAAGGCCCAGGACAGACCTTTGTGACACCACAGATCTTCCTCCAAATTTTTTCAGATCCATCTGATGGTGTTTTTTCTTTAAGGAACTTTCAGTTCATATTAAATTTACTTAACTTTTTGCATTAGCATTTCCTGCTTAAGTCACTTATATGCTTAAAGCTCCACAGGCTTGTTCTGGACCAAATGCGGACACATTTCACACAGCCTCCTGAAGTGAGCTACCAATCATGAGCTCTGGCTCCTGAAGCAAACATCTGCCACTAGAGCCTCATGATTCTTTGGGTGGTGCTCTTACAAATTGCTCTCAGCTGGATGGTAAGCATGTGAAACTGCGTTTTCCACCACATTCTGCAGCCTCCACTCCAGAGTTCTCCATTATTCTTACCCATATGTTTACACTGCTTTTTGCCCTTTTAAATAATTGTGTGTTCATCATTCCTCCAAGTTACACTCTGCAATTTTCAAAGGGACCAATTCAGCTCACAAACAGTCAAATATCTGTTTTTACCACCAACATAAACAACTGAGAGACTAAGTGAATCTTTCGTTCTTCAACCTGTTTTGACATTGTGGAGACACTTACTGATGTTCCTTTGCTCTCAACAATCTTCAGCCACTACCTGCATGAAATAAAAGATAAAGCAATATTTTCTAATTGTAAGGTTGATTTTATTCCTGAATTGTTGCCTCATTTGATCATGCATATGTGTTTTGGATACAGGATTGTAAACTCTCAGAAAGGCTAGGTGGTTTGCTATAAAATGCGAAGTGAGAGTCTTTGTACCACGTGCAACACAGGGACTGTGGTTCCTATTAGAAACTATCAATCCTTGTGATGAGCCAGAGAGACACAAGGAGGGATCTCTGTCCACGGTGCAGAGTTACTGCTGTTGAAAATGATGAAGCTGATATCTTTTTTGTGGAATGATAATCTTTTTAAAATTACTTCCAAACTTGGTTTAAATACGGCCTTGCCAAGAAAGCCAGACTGTTCTTCCCTTCTCATAACTCTATGACTTCATTCAGTTAAAGAAAGCATTTTTCAGATGCATCTCCTCCGTTTTGCTTCTGCTATTTGATATGATCTTATATTCTTCCATGAATTTACTGAAAAATTAGAACTTTTTCACAGATTTATGTTCTAATGCCACCATTTATACAAATACATTGCAGGCTTGTTTTGAGGGTTTAATATTTTTTTAATTTTAGCAATAACATGGTACTGAATTTCTGTGCAGAGAATACTTTTTCTCTGTCTCTCAGTGAGTCATGGTTTTAATACCTTGAATGGCTTGCCACAGGCCCCTTTCTCACATGTGGGTTGCACTTTGAAATAACAGTGGTTTCAACTGGCTGATGTGATTTTTAGGTTAGCTCTTTTGCTGTGAGCATAGAAAGAAGAGATAGAGAGGTATTTTGTTAGAGGTCTCAGGCAAGGTGACAGTCCACTTCAATATTCACTGTCAACTTTGATGACACAAAGAAAATATCTCTCCCTGAAACCAGCCATGAGGCAGACCCTCAGCGGGAGCCATGGCTGACTGTCAGCTTTTCACATTTAGCAGCCTTTTTTTTTTTTTTTTTTTTTTTTAAATGAAACTTTGATGTTGCTCTTGGAGCCATCAAACACATAGAAATCACTGAACATTTCTGCACCTCTCTAGGCATATTATGTATAAACTAGAAACTATTTTTAGGTCACATTTTTCAGTGCAGAGTGCTACATTTTATTTGCATCTTAACAATGACTGACTATGTCTTGCACATAATTGAATGCTTTACTCATTTGGGAAAATCTGGGCAGGAAAAATAACTTTGGCCAGTCAAAATATAAGACTGAACTGTTGGCTCACATCTGCAACTCCCAGCACTTTGGGAGGCTGAGATGGGCGGATCGCAAGGTCAGGAGATCGAGACCATCCTAGCTAACATGGTGAAACCCCGTCTCTACTAAAAATACAAAAAAAAAAAAAAAAAAAAAAATAGCCGGGCGTGGTGGTGGACGCCTGTAGTTGCAGCTACTCAGGAGGCTGAGGCAGGAGAATGGCGTGAACCCAGGAGGCGGAGCTTGCAGTGAGCAGAGATCACACCACTGCACTCCAGCCTGGGCGACAGAGCAGGACTCCATCTAAAAAAAAAAAAAAAAAAAAAAGACTGAACTGCTGATGTGCAGTATTTATTGATTCTCTAACATTTAATAAGTTGAATGTGAAAACACTACAAGGGGTTTAAAAGTCTCAACAATTGGTTATTACCCATTTATCCCTTCCATATGAAACAAACACTTATTAAAAGTTCTTCATTGAGCATAAAAGATAGAAAGGTGAATGAAGCATTAACTCACTTTCTATGTGTTTACAATCTATTTAATAGTAGTACAGTCAGGTGACATGGTTTGGCTCTGTGTCCCAACCCAAATGTCACCTTGAATTGTAATAATCCTCATGTGTTGTAAGAGGGACTTGGTGGGAGGTAATCAAGTCATGGGGCTGGGTTTTTCCCATGTTGTTCTTGTGATAGTGAATAAATCTCACAAGATCTGATGGTTTTATAAAGGGAAGTTTCCCTGAACATGCCCTCTTACCTGCCACCATGTAAGACGTGACTTTGCTTCTCACTCACCTTCCGCCATGATTGTGAGGTCTCCATGGACATGTGGAACTATGAGACAATTAAACCTCTTTCCCTATAAATTACCTAGCCTTGGGTGTGTCTTTATTAACTGTGTTAAGAACAGACTAATACACAAGGAATATCAGAAAAAAAATTACTTTCATTTTTCTACAGGGGAAAGTCATCATTCTAGAGAGAAAATAGATAGGGGATCCAGAAGAGAGTTCATTTTATTCTTTATAGGGGAGGAGGTAGAGGTCCAGGGAAGACACCAAGATCTAGTAACATTACACAGACATCAAGAAAATACTAATGTAATTGGCAAGACAGGAGTACCTCACACAGAGCAGCACTGGTCAGTATGACACAAGATCTGCTGTGCCGCAGAGCATCGATGCTCTGGGATTGCAGAGGAGAGGTGACCTATAAAGGCAAGGGTCCTCATGGAAGCCTCCATGCAGGGACTGTGCTGAGCATGAAGAAATGGTGAGCACTTGGGTAGGTTTTTTTGTGCAAGTCAAGTAGGGTAATCAAGGACAAGAATATTATCTGTCATAGGAGGTGGAGGCCACCATCTATGTTTCCTGGAGATTTATGGAGTAAATGATTCAAAGACAATTTCATTTTTAGTGATAAACTCTTTGGTAAGGTTAAGTAGATCTACATGCACCACAAACAGATGAATTCTAAGATTGAAATTGAATAAATATCTATAGTGAAAGTAACAGATGATAAGAATAATGAATTAAAGTCACACATTTGGAAGGGAGTGGGCATGGGGATACATTGCAAGGAAAGGCTAAGAACGAATCCCAGTTTTCATAGAAACAAGAAGTAGCTTTCACAGTTTTACAAGAATTGATATATTTTTGTTGATCACATGAGAAACACAGGATGGAAATTGAGGAATGTTGAGATTATATATAACTTTCTAAGAAAGGGAACTTAAGGATCTTTAATGCACTGAAGGGGGTCAAAGATGTGGTAAAAGAAAAATGGAGGCTGTGCTGCAATAGTCACAAATATATGCATCTGCCCTGCAGGTAATGAGCAGATGAGATGCATTAAAGTCATCTATTTCTGCTATTCATTTCACCCACTTACATAATTCTGGGTCAACTTTTAACAGGAGGTTTTACTGAGTTTCCTCTTCTGTAGTTCCCAATAAGTGATGAATCACTGTGTGCTTAAGCTAAAGAAGACAGATTCCTGACAACCAAGAGAGTATAATTTGGAGTAAGTGGTGGTAAAATAGTTAAACAAGAAACTCCCTGTGACCAGAAAGTTCATGGCTTGATTCACAGCTGCTGTCTTTCTGGGCCCATTGGCTGGTGTGACTCAGGAAGTCACCTGGGGTAATGCCTTCCACATAGTTGGGAAGCATTCTTTAGACAGTATTCAGTTCAGACGTTCTTTTCATGCCAAAAGGCAGGAAGGTCCATAGAAGCCCCTCCGTGGCTGTGGGCATGGAAAAGAAGGTTTTTTTTGTAGCAGGCAAGTGGCAGTAATCCCACATTGTAGAGTGGGCCCTGGAGGCAAGCCATGCTTTCCATCGTCTTGCATTTGCATAAGTCTGTGCATTCACAAGTAGGAATAGAAATAGCTAGAGTTATATAAAGACAACTGATGAAGACTCTGAACTTTAATGTGTGAATGTTGTGAAATCATAGAAGCCACTAAGAATTCTCCCAATCTGTCTATAAAGAAGGTCACATACACACTAATATGGAATACAGGAGGATTCCTGCCCTGTTCTGAACGAGGCTTATAAAATGAAGATGAGAACAGAACCATGACAGAAATATTTGCCTTCCAGGTATCTGTCTAAGTGTTTACATTAACATGTTGGAAAGACTGGAGGTACTACAGCAAATCACCGTATAGTTATATGCATGCAGTGATTGTTGCTAGTTAATGCAACTCTGGATCTTCATGTGTAAACAAAGCGTTAATAAACCGATCCCGGTGGAACATAAAATGCACAGCTTATTAACATTCTGCTTACACACAAAGATCCACAGTGCATTCATAGATTTTTTTTTCTCCTTTAAAAATCTAATAAAACATAACCCTACCTGGACTTGCTACAGAAATATGTGTGAACTAGGTAGGTCCAATTGACATTGGCAGAAACAGTACAGAACAGGCTTCACTAAAGGAGCCAGAACAGGACTAATTCCCTTTTGGGTGTGCCACATGAACACCTGCAAGTTGATGCTTGTTAAATAGACCCATGGAATGTGTGAGAGCTGAACAACTACCAAGCCCAGGGCCTTTTATTTTATAGGCAAAGATGCTGAGGCCGTGGGGACTTCTCAAGGAACAAAATGTCATCCTTAAGACTAGAACCCCAAGCCTCAGCTCTCAGTTAGGCGTTTATACAAGTACAACCACTTACTCTTGGAAAAAGGAAAGAAGGGATCTCTACTGGTTTTCAGTAAGAAGATACTATACAATGGAAACATTTTTTGTCCACTCCCAAGGGAATTGCATTTCTCAATTTGAGGAACATATCCCAGAGGTGCATATATATATATAGATTTTGAGACAGGGTCTTACTCTGTTGCCCAGGTTGGAGTGCAGTGGGGCGATCATAGCTCACTGCAGCCTCAGTTACTTCTGGGGCTCAAGCGATTCTCCCACTCAGTCTTCCAAGTAGGTGGGACAAGAGATTCACACTACCATACCTGGCTAATTTTTGTATTTTTTTTTTTTGTAGAGATAGGGTTTTGACATGTTGTCCAGGCTGGTCTTGAACTCCTGGGCTCAAGAAATCCACCCACCTCAGCCTCCCAAAGTGCTGGATTTCAGGCTTGCATCACCATGCCCAGCCCGTATCCTGGATATTACACAACCATCACAAAGAAGCCAGCAGAGATGCCACTTAAAGGTTCTCTTGCTCTTTCTTTTTCCATGGGCTACCAGAGAGAATGACACATCTAATCTCTTCACTGACCCCTCTTCTTTCCTCATCATGGCTAGGAAACAGTTAATTTACAAAGGCTGATAGCAAGAGTGCTGGGGGACTTGAACAGTTTTGGGAACTGTGTGATGGCTGATGCCTCTCACTGTCTGGATGGGCACATCTGTGGCCTGAACATTTAATGAGTGCTCAGGAGGAGTCAAGGGTTCTTCTTCACTCCGGTCTTTCTAGTCACAGGCAAATCCTATTAGATTACATATTGCCTCATCATGAAACAGAGGAAAGTCTGCTTTGTTTATTATAAGAAAATAAATACCCCTTTCTCTTTTGAGAAAATATGAGCATTTCTGAAGGCACCTCATCAATTCTTTTAGAATAATTTTGAGCCTAGAGGGATGGAAACACATAGGATGAACATCCCTTACTGGGGAATGAGTTTATGAGATTGATGTAACCTCCACATTTAAAGACTTAAGGGCAAGTCTTGGGAGTCCCAAGTTGTTAAACGTCCTCAGGAAGGGGCATGAAACATAGGGACAAAAGATACAGAGAGATGTCTGGAAACTCCAGTGTGACTACACTGCAACCAACCAGGTTCATCTGAGTCTGCAGAGAGCTGAAATTTTGAGGGATCTGTGTTCTTTCACTTCCTACTGTCTCCCTCTATGTTCCACTATTATTCCCTAAAGGAAATAGTAAGAGAGATTTCAACTGAGAGAAGTCATGTGCTGCAGTGTGGGGGAAATAGACTAAGTAATAAGGAGGGAAGGAAAAGGCTGGAGATGGACAGTGGTGGGTCAAGAGGATACAATCTGGGAAACCTGCAACCACGGAGACGCACGTGCTCACCCTGCAGCGTTTGGGAGACCCTGGAACACAGCAAGCTTTTCCTGCCACAATGCACTTGTACTCATTTCCTCTTTCTGGAATATTCTTCCCCTATCTCTACCCAGAGAGACCCTTACTGGCTATGTTATCCCTGCTTCCTGCTCTCCCTGTCCTTTCTTTTAGAGGACTCTGCTCATTTCCTTCAAAACATAAATCACAATCTATCACTTTTTAAAATTTTCATCATTCAACATCTATTGATTGAGCAAGTGTTTATTTTATTTCAGGCACGGTTCTAAGCACTGGGATGACAATGGATAAAGCAGACAAGAGGTCCCTCCCTCTGATCTTCCATTCCACTGGGGCTAAAACAGCCTGCACATAGGGTAGACTGACCCAGAGCCAGGCACTGTGCTTAGCCTTAAACACGTAACACTCATTCATCCGCACACCAAGCCTACACACCAAGTCATGTAGGGACTATTAGCAGCCCCCTTAAGCAGATGAGAAATAGGTGGCATAGGATGATTAAGACACTTCCCAGGGTCACACAGTTTGTTCATCTTCCCTTGGTGTGCCTTGTTTATAATCTATCTTTTCCTGTAAAATAGACACTCCATGAAGTCAGGGAACTTCAGTTTCTTCCTCTCTTAGTATCTCCAGCATCTGGTACATAGGAGGCACTTATAAATATTTACAGAATGAATGAAAAAAAAAAGAACTTGAAAATACCCATTAGAAGCAGGCTGGGCTATTGCCATAAAAAGGCTGTGGATTTAGGAAAATGCTATTTCTGTCCATGTTGACTGCGTGTATGGCAGAATCAAAGCATATTCTGCCTTTGACTTTGACCCTTTTCTTCCACTGTATAGAAATGCATTATATTGTATAGCTATGTTTAACTATTGTATACTTTTTAGTTAATATTGAAGTTGAGGTTTAAATTCATTTTTATCACTGCCTCCTTTCTACCCTATTTATTGATGCTGCTGTGTTTTGTCTCCAGGAAGCTAACCTAAGTTCCTGCAATGAAAACCTCCTCCCTTCGGCTTGGCTTTCGGCTGAGTGACTCAGGGGCTGGCTCTGGCACCCTGGCATAGCAGCTCAACAGCCAGAAGTTTGGAAGAGGCTTTATTTTGGTATCTAAGAGAGAAGGAAATACCTAGTGCAACTTCTCAGCATTTAAGAGGAAAACAGAGGGTAATAATAATAATAAAACATGGTATCCTGGGTGAAGGTAAGACTGTTTATAAGCATATACCCTGTACAGTTTGCTTTGCAGTGTGTGTCAGGATGTTCACACTTAGCTCCATGGAAGCAGATCTGTTGTTAGTGGATTCTTGTATTTTGGAGCTGCTTTGGAATGGCTGGAGATTTTTCGGATTCCAAGTTAGTGTATTAATGGAATTCACACACGGTTGAACATACTCAGGAAGAGGCTAAAAAACTTGTTTCCTGGGCAACACAGTGAGACTGCTTCCCTACAAAAAAAAAAAAAAAAAAAAATACAAAAAGTAGCCTGGCATGATGGTGTGTGCTTGTACTCCCAGCTACTCAGGAAGCTGAGCTGGGAGGATTGTTTGAGCCCAGGAGGTTGAGGCTGCAATGAGCCAGGTCACACCACTGCACTCCAGCCTGGGCAATAGAATGAGACCCTGTGTCTAAAAAAAGTTTTAAAGAGTTTACAAATAAAACCAACTAAACAAGAAGGAAAAGGAAAAATCTCATAACAGATGTTATTTATTGAAAGATTTCTTAGCTAGTGGACAGAAGACATTAATGATAAGAAAAAGAAGAGTAACACTAGTATTGTCAGGCACTGGGTGAGACCTTTCTGTGTCATCTCATTTTTTTCTTACAATAACTCTATGTCATAAGTAGGATGGTCCCTGTGTCATGCATCAGTAGACTCACTCAGCCTCTCTGTGATGATGTTGAGATTCTACTGAGGTCTGAGTGACTCCCAGGCTTCAAAGTTGACCCATGATGCTGTTTTAGACAGGATCACCTTCTGGGTCACCAGGAGAGGAGAGGGGGTAGAAAATAGTGGACCTGTGCTCCCAGCATGTTTGTCTCCTCTCATTTGCTTGATCTAGCATGTGAAGCGTAATAAGATACTGGGCTGCAGCAGAAAAATCTTTGGATTTCTAGGATGTCTCCCCTGGCCCTTCTGCCATTTCCTGTCCATCCCCCAAGTATCCTAGCTAGTAATTTGATGCATTTGGGAGAGGCATCAAGGAGAGAAGGAACTCCTGGACTCCTCAGGGGGAGTCTTGTTGTGTTAGATGCAGACACAGAGGCCCAAGATCACACCAAGGAATTACTCAAGGTCAGCAAGATGGTATGCGCTGCCTAAGCAAAGGGCTAAGTTCATAAAGAGGGGAGGCAGGCAGGAGGTACTGTGCTTATGTCACCATTCATCCTAGGAGCTGTGCTGCCCAGAGTGAGGGGTGTAAAGAAGCTGAAACCATGCTCCCTGAGACACTGGATAGTCTGTCTCCAATAGTTAGCAGCATTGAAAGGGGGCAACTAAACAGCCTTAGCAGGCTTACGAAGGTTAGACTTGCTAGGGACAAAAATCTCATCCCCAATCTTTCCAAATCTTAACATCAAGGAAGGCATGATTAGTTAGCAAAATTTCATATTGTGGAAGAGATTCTTCAGTGCAATCCCTTTGTTATGCAGGAAATTTAAAAGAAGAAAGGAACAATAGCAAAAGCTTTAGTTTTCTTTAAAGGAAAAGATAAATACACCTGTTCAATGATCCTTTGATAAGCACTCAGCTTTCTCACCGGCCGAACACTGATGGAAACGGGAAATGTGTCTTTCCCTCTGTCCCTCCCTATGTCCTGTTCATCCTTCCCAGCCCAGTCACCCTTCCCTTCTCTTTCTCTTCCTCTGTCCCTTTCTTCTTTCCCTCTTATTTCATCATTCTTCTCTCTTTTATCATTTTTCTCTCTCTCTGTGGATACCCCCACCTTATTCAGAATTTCAGCCAGCTAAGATGATAAATGAACTGCTTGATCAACTGATACATAGATAAGAACGTGTGAAACAAAGTCAGAAAAGAGAGAGAAATGCAAGGAAACAAGTTAGATATCGCATTTGTGCCACGGAGTCCTCTGCATTCTCAGTGGGGATTGCCTCTTGACTCTGAGCTTTCCAAAGGCCAATGTAAAGAAGGAAGCTGGAAACAGGACTGTGTCACCAGCCAAGAATAAATCAGTGGCTCGTCTAGTGAGCACCACATGCAGAAGCACATCTACTGTGGGCACTGAGACCAGAGAAAAATTGCATTTTGGTGTTTACAACATTGAGTCTCTTCCAGAAAAATTTTGTTAGGTTTTGAAGAGGAAACAATTACGGCACTGACTCCATGTGGTCTCTTAATAGAGGGGACAGAATTCCTTATTCACCAAATCCCAGTACTTTCCAGGTTCTCCTGGAATGGAGATTAATATGAAGTTGCTTGTGGGGATTGCAGGTAGAACTACAATAGACCATAGCTGTCCGATAAATTTCACAGAGCTGTTTGCTTCTCTGCAGCAGTCAACATGTAAAGGAATGCCAGGACTTATCTGGATATGAAACAGTCATCTTGAAAAGATTCAGGTGTTGAATTTTGAAGAAATAATGCTCTAACTCTCAACATGTCACTTAATACTTTAAGAAAGGTAACATTAACTTGCAGCATGTGATTCCAAGCAGAGCGGAGCCTTGGAGTGTCTGCTGCTTTCCTAACCATTCTTAAATTAAGGCTCTGCAATCTGTTACATAAATCTCTATTTTCTTATTTTAGGTTCAGCCAGCATTTTGCTAGTGAATAAATCAGACATCCCAGATGTCATTTCTCCCTGACTATATATAAATCACAACCAAAAGCCTCACTAGGTTTGCCAAAATTGCTTCACATGTCAACGGAATCTAATGTAATTGCCCCAGGTTTCGTCCTCCCTCCCCGTACAGGGAATAAAGAGATCATTCGCCATCAGTAGGGATCAAAGAAAATTCAAGCCCCTCGTTGAGCAATGAAACCCTCCCTCTGAGTTTTTATAGTCTGTAAATGGATGGGATGCATCCCTTGCTCAGAGGACATGGAGCAGCTCCTGGCGTTGATGCTTTTCACATGAGAGATGTCATAACTGAGACGTTGAAAAAGATCAACTGCTTCACAGGACTAGAGGAAGAAGTGGAGCTTGTCCTTATCGCTCTATTTCTTTATTCGCTGAATTAGCCAGGGAAGACTACTGCTGTCAGAAATTACCCCACACCTCAGTAGCTTCACACAGAGTTGTATTTCTGACATCACTCATCCAATGTGGGTGCTCCGTTGACCTCGGTTATTCAGAAGTCTGAGCTCCCTCTGCCCAGTGGCTCCACCATGCTCCGGTGCCTCCTGAAAGAGCTACCCTTGATCTGAAGCTGGGTGACCCTGGGAGAGGCAGAGCATGTGCAGGTTTGTGCAGGGAGTTTTATGGGGGAGGCCTGGAAATGGTGAGCACCACTTCTACCCACGTTCCCCACAGCCCAGAACTCAGTCTCATGGCCACTGCTAACTGCCAGGCATGGGTGGCAAATGTGGCTTATTCCTCAGCTCTGAAGGAGAGATGAGTTTGTAGGCACCTGGCCCGCTCCATCACAGATGCCAGACTCCTTCCCTTTCCTTCCCCTTCACCTTCTACACTTTTTTTCCTTCCTAGAGTTTACTCAGTTTTAGGGCTCTGGTGAGAAGCCGCCATTTTCTACCCCTTTCTGAAGGTCCCTTAGTTGTCTGGGAGCCAGGACTTTGCACTGGAATAGCTAACTCAGTGTTGGACAGGTGGTCTGGAAGAATATTTAGAAACAGTACTTTTCAAATGTTTAATCATTAAGTATCAAAATGTGGGAAGGAATAAAGTATGGCTGACACGTGTATTATTTTCCACAGAAAAATGGCAAAATTTCTGACATGGTCTTTGCCATGTCAATATTTCATGGAAGTGAAGTATTTCCAAAGTGAATTTAGCCAAATATTTTCAGCAGACAGAAATATATGGAGGAAGCTCTATGTAGCCTACTTTATTATTTAGCAAGAGACATAAAGTGTGTGATGAACAATCAGCAGTAATATTTTAAGTTCAAAGTTCCTACTTTAAAAATGATTTTGCTACTTCATGAAGAATATATTTCGACTTTCTGTCTTTACCTACCCTTGGTGACCAAAGGCACCTGGCTGATTATTATTCAAAAAGAGAAAATTAGAAATTTAAATTTTAGGAAGACATGTCTACCTCCTCTATCACTAATGCCTACCTCAGTCACTCATTTTTTTTGTTATTATGGGAGGGAGGAAGGGGGAAACAAAGTGGTGTTAACTTCCACATGTGTTAAATACATCACTTTGATGTTTTTCATTAACAGTATTTTATTCGGTAGATTATATAAGATGTAAGTAATTTTTAAAAATTGGACATTATGTCTGTGTATTTGCCCTCATGAGAATTTTAGTGAAGAAATCAATTCATTCGTAAAAGACTGTTAAAGGAGACAGAAGGAATTAAGGAGGGATAGCACATAAATTAGGGAAACATTGGCTTTAAGCACAGAATACAATTTCATGCAAATATAGTTCAGATAGTTCTTTCTGGTGCACATTTTTGATTTTTATCTTAGTTTATTTTGAAAATGTTTCCCTTATGGATGTACCAATTAGGAAGGAGAAATGTAATAATTTTTCATTTCTACTTTTCAAGGAGTAATTCGTTTTGGTTTATTTATTTGTGAGATCAAAGTCATTTTGTTGCTGAATGTAATAACCCTTAATAGACAAGTCTCATTTACCTGTAAGCCCAAGCTGATGTGGTGTAGTGTTCCTTCCCTGGCTGGCTGCTTTGTTTGCTATGGAGAGATTCTTTCCTCATCATTTTCTCCCTAGGATATAAGCTTCCTTAGGACAAATTCTTGGCTTACTCCCAGTGTATTCCCAGCACCTAAGAAAATATTACACAGATATTGAACTCTCAATAAATATTTGTTGAAAATTTGAATAGATAAATGAAAGCTAGGGATCTTTAGTGCCTCTTGGGTGTAAATAGAAATTATTGTGCCAGAATGTCCTGGGTGTAGACCCGAAGATGAATTAGACAGTTTTGTAAACTACATTGACTGTATTAAAAATTTACTCATTCACTATTTTTTAAATTGACATGTTATAATTATACATATTATGGCATACACAATTTGATGTTTGATACATATATATTGTGTAATGATCAAATCAGCTGTAACCATCACCTCCTGCACTTATCATTTTTTTGTGGTGAGGACTTTCAAACACCTCTCTTCTAGCTATTTGGTAATATACAATATCTTACTGTTAACGGTGCAATAGAACATCAGAACTTACTCCTTCTATCTAGTTTTAGCTATGTACCTGTTGATCAACCTTTCCCCATCCTCCCCTATTCAATCTTTGGTAACCACTGTTTTACTTTCTGCTTCTAACTCATCCACTCCTTTATTTATTCATGAATGTATTATGTGGATCAGGCACTGGGTTAGGCATTGAGAACAAGAGGATTTATAAGCCCCAGCTGAGAATTTAATTTACTGAAGATTAAAAGGCTTATTCAAACTTAGGCAATATGATGACACACAAGATGGATTAGAACTGCCAAAGGTGAGTGTAGACCCATTTATGGGGCCTTGAAGGACATGGCTTTGTCTTTTTAATAGGTCTTGAAAAGCCAGAGACTTTCACAAGTTTTTGCAACTAGATTGGCAACTCCTTCAGGGCAGAAATAGTGTTTTTCTTTGTATGTTTTGTAGAAGGAAGAAGCTTTCTTCTAACTGGAAATCATAAAGTATATGTTGGTTGATGGAGTTGCACTGGTAACAACACCCTAACCAGTTGAAGAGATTTAAAATGGTAACAGCGATTCAAATTAGTCTTCCATTGGAAAGCAGAGGTATAAATGGCTTTTCTCAGGCAAAACTGGCTTTATTGGGTGCCCTCAAGATATCTAGGGAAAGACATATCCAGGGAAAGACAGAGCTTCCGACAGTCTGAAAGTAAGAGAGCTTGAATATCTCCGTGGAACTTTTCCTCTGGAGAGCCTATAAATTCATTTCCCTGAACTTGGATAAAACGGAACTGTGCCTCATTTGCATTGTGTAACCCACTAAAAAGGAAATCACCCTCCAGATAAAAGAAGATGTGGAGAAAGCATTTTCCAAGTGGACTGAATTTTAAATGTTTGTCTTATGTTATCTGAAGAAAGTCATACCTTCCTTCATCTCTTTAATGTACCACCATTTGACAGGGGGTGGTTAGTAGTAGCTAAATTTTATTTGTGCCCCCTCCCCAATAATAAACTTATCATTAAATAAATGTTAGATCCAAAATAGACAAAAGCATGAGATGGAATAAAAGACTCTTGCAATAACATAATGAGAAAAGTATTTTTAAACTGAGTTAACACTGTTTGAAAAATGAGGCAAACTTGGTTCTGTCAAATCTGGGGCTCTCAAGAGGTGGAGTTTTTGTACACACAGGCACAGATGTGTGCTGACAGATATTCAGAAGTGAGGGAAGATCATTCTGTGGAAAAACAGACATGAATTGGTCATATAAATCTTTGGAACAGTCATAGATGAGTCAAGGCAAGTTTTTACAATGAATGCATGCTAACAAAACATTTATGATTTAGCCAAGGTTTCTCAATATTTAAAAATTGTACTGATTAGCAAGAAAAAGAGGTAAGTGATAATAAATCAGTTTTTCTCAAACCAAAAGACCAGCAAGGAAGTGGGGAAATAGCCAGCCTCTGTAATTTATTTACAGTAGAATGTGGAGTAATCAGCTTGTCGTTTTTTTTTTTTCACTTTAAGATCTTTGAAAACCATAAGTTCTTAGACACGTGAAATTTATCCTCTTTTTAGATATCTTTGTCTCTGATATAGGTTATAATAGACCATAAAGAGCAAAGGTACCAAGTGGAAAAGATAATCCATAAGAGAATGTAAAGCTAACCTTCTGTGCTTGTTTAAACGTGGGTGGCTCTGCCCTGGGAAGTCACAAGGGACCCAGGCTCATCCTGTCTTCTTGCTCTGTTGCCTTCACATGTGGCTTCCATCTTACGGTATGCTCACACTTCAGCCAGCAGAATGGAGGGCATACCTCTTCTTTCATAGTAGTATGTTCTGAAAATTGTACACATCAATTTATCTCAGCTCCCGTTGGCCAGCACCTAGTTTCAGGGCCACACTTAGCTGCAAGGAAGCCTGGGAAATGTAGTCTTTGGCTGAGTGGCTGGGGATCTGCTAAAACTCAGGCGAAAGAGGCAGAGAAAAGATACCAGGAACAATTAACAGACTCTGACACTCAGCTTGAGAGAGGAATGTGGGCAGAGTCTTGAAACTGAAATGGTGCAGGTTGAGCACCAAGGCTGGGGTATGTGAAATGGAGCAGTGGCAAATAGAGTAAGAGGTCAAGCTGTGGTCAATAGATGAATTGACGAAGTTGGATAAGGTACAAGGTTAATATTTATTGAGGTTAATAATTATTGAGGTTAATAATAATTAATACTCAGGGCCAGATACTATCCTAGGTGGTTTGTGTGAACTCTCTCATTTAATCCATCAAGGAACCTTTGAAATAAGTTTGATAATTACTTCCATTTAAGAGATTAAAAAACAAAAACAAAAACAAAAAAACCCTGGGACACAGAACAGTTTAAAAACTCACTCAAGGTTGTCACATTAGTCTGTTCTCATGCTGCTAATAAAGACATACCCCAAAATGGGTAGTTTATCAAGGAAAGAGGTTTAATGGGCTCACAGTTCCATGTGACTGGAGAGGTCTCACAATCATGGCAGAGGAGACTAAGGAAGAGCAAAGGGACTGTTTACATGGTGGCGGGCAAGAGAGCTTATGCAGTGGAATTCCCATTTATAAAACCGTAAGATCTCATGAAACTTATTCACTACCACAAGAACAACATGGGGGAGACTGCCCGCATGATTCAGTGATCTCCACTTGTCTCCACCCTTGACACATGGAGATTATTACAATTCAAGGTGAGATTTGGGTGGGGACACAGCCAAACCATATTAGTCATATACTAAAAGCTGCCAATGTAGAAAGACAAACTTAGGATGAACAGATATTTAAACATTAAGGTCAGCATTTAGTCCATATGAAAGTTGAAAGGACATGTCTCTCCACTGTGCTTATTTTGGATAATCTCTTCAGATGGGGTTTATAATCCTGTAGCACAGCCCATAATTCGGCCACCCAAGGAAAGATTTTTGAAAGCCTGTCTTCCCTATTCATCATGACACTTTTGTCCTAAGATTCTTCCAAAGACATCCTCTGCCCATTTCCCTTCCTAAACTGTGTTCAGTCTGTGATGAAGTCTTCCTGGCTCCAGTAAACAGTCCCTCAATCCCAAGGCAGGGCCACCTCTGCCTAGCAAAGCCTCTGGCTTTCTAGACAATGGTGAGGATAGGTCCTTTCCCTACCTTACACTGGAACCATTGACTTTGACTAGCTGGTGCTGCCAGGCTGGGCTTGGGGCCTTTTCTCTCCCAAGAGTTTTCAACTCCAGTTGGCCTCCTTATGCCTGCTCTACCCGTAGAGGACATAAAGTATCTGGGCACATTTCAGCAAGTGGTTCCGGCCAGCCAGAGAAAAACTATCTATATACAACTAGCATTTTAATGTATTAAAATTCAACACATTTATTATGCATAGTGAGGCCTAGAAATATGAATGAAAACCATTCTGTGACCATAAAAGTCTTATAATCCATGCAGAGGGGTCCAATAACAATGATTACAAGGGAGAATAAAGTAAGCACCAAACGAGATGAAAGGTTGGTTTCATAAGAAGCATGATATCAATCCACTTTGAATGCCTGACAGCAAATCACATGAGTAATTTACTTGAGATGAATTACATGTGCTATAAATTAGAAGAGAAGAAAGAAACAAAACAACTTTGGGAGGCCGAGGCGGGTGGATCACGAGGTAGGGAGATCGAGACCTTCCTGGCTAACACGGTGAAAACCCGTCTCTATTAAAAATACAAAAACTTAGCCAGGCGTGGTGGCACACGCCTGTAGTTTCAGCTACTTGGGAGGCTGAGGCAGGAGAATGGCATAGAATGGCATGAACCCGGGAGGCGGAGCTTGCAGTGAGCCGAGATCCTGCCACTGCACGCCAGCCTGGGGGAGAAAGCGAGACTCCATCTCAAAAAAAAAAAAAAAAAAAAAAGAACCAAAGCAACTAAGTTAGGGCAAGGCTATTTCCATCCATGAGATGGAAGACACGAATCTACTGTTGCCTCGGAAGCCTCTGTTCTCTTGGGCTGCAGAGATTCACAATGACACATTCATGGATATTGAACTTTAAAGGTGATTTTAGGGATTTTAAAGATTCACTTTGACCAAGTTGATTTATGTCTATGTGTTGACTTTACAATGTAACTCGTGCACTGGAAGTGGCTCCACTTTATTGGAGTTTGATAAGCATAGAAGAAGAAAAGAATGTTCCTGGAGGAGGGAATGGCATGAACAAATGCACAGATGGGGCAGAGTAGAATATCGGAGCACAGGGAGAACACAGGGAAGAGATGTTGTTCCCCCATGTTGTTCTTGTGGTAGTGAATAAGTTTCATGAGATCTTACGGTTTTATAAATGGGAATTCCACTGCATAAGCTCTCTTGCTCGCCACCACGTAAAAAGTCCCTTTGCTCTTCCTTAGTCTCCTCTGCCATGATTGTGAGACCTCTCCAGTCACATGAATATTTACCCATCTGGAATTCAGTTTTTCTATTTCACTCAGAATTAATCAGAGCTAGGGTTCATTTCACTTTCACATGCCAGATATCACAAGAAGCAGAATTGTGAAATAGGCACCAGTGGCTTCCAGCTTCCTCCATCTCCCTGCCATGTGTCATGTTCCATACCTTCTACCTTCCTACAGTTCCTCTAAGGAAGTGAAATTGAGAGTGTGACCATGAATCCAAATCCAGATGCTGATGTAAAGTAGCTCTGTGAACTTGAAGTCTTTGGAGCTCATTTTCTTTTCTCTCCACTAGTATGGTTGCCTCTAACTCTCATGTGTGTCTTGAGGATGAAGGTAAGATAAGATAAGGTGATGTGTTGGAGACCACCAGTGTTGGGCCAATAGTTGACTCTCTCAGTATCCCATAGCTGTTGGTGGCTCTGTCAAAGTATTTGTCCTAGGCCTGTACTTCCTTGCTAACTGTGTGTGTGTGTGTGTGTGTGTGTGTGTGTGTGTGTGTGTGTGTGAGAGAGAGATTTTATGAAGCAAGGGAGAGTGACTGGCTACTTGCCCTAAAGGCTCTGCTCCCTTCCTCACTCGCTCTCCCCATTAAAATCCCATCTTACCCCCTCAGGGCTCTCTACTTGGGAAATGACAATGTATTGACTGCAGATCCTAGTATGCATTCTCAGTGACACATCTACATTTTCATTGAGACTTCTGCATAGATCCTCACTCCAGAAGGTAAGGGTGGGAATTTTGGAGGCTATGGCAATTTGTGGGGGCAATTTTTAAACCATAGATGTCTTCTTTTATACCCTTCAAATAACATTGCGTTAAGAAGTTGCCAAATCACTCTACCTATGGCAAGACAGCCTGGTGGAAACATAATTTGCTATCTATTAGTGAATAAGGAGGGTTAAAATTCTAAAGCTGAAAAAATATACTGGCTCTTTCCTATGTTTTTTTTCCTCTCTGTGTGCATTGTATCTTCAAGTGTTTTGTCAATCATTATAAAATTTACAAAGGAGAGAAGCAGATAGGAATGAGGAATAACTATTGAAACAGCGTGTAACTGGGTTTTATGGGATTACAGATTAATTATGCAGAAGATACCAGACTTATTTGCAGATGTCATGTTAGAAGTTTGGAGAAATGACAGTTCAGGCCTGCTGACACGAGTGTATTTCTTTTGGAAAAAATACACCATAACAACTTCAATGGCAACAACTGCTTTATCCTTCATTTCTGTGTTTTAATGCAGATCTGATTGCAACGAAGTACATTGTCCAAGTTTCTAAAATTGGTCAGCCTAACAAACTGAAGTAATTGCAATCAGATGTAGCATAAGATAAGGTCAGCAAGTTATCTGAATGGAGGAAGAAACTGTGTAGGATTTTAAAAGGCGATCCCAATATGTTAGAGTTTATCACTTTACCCTACACCCCCTTCTCCTCTCCTTTCTTTCCTGCCCCCTGCCTTTTTCCACAAAAGCTCCATTATTTGGGTCTAAGTCATAAAACAGTTCATTAAATTGACAAGCACTAAAAGAACAATAAGAATTTGCCTCACTGGGAAACATAGAGTCACAGCAGGAAATATATAACCTGATCTAGGAGCAGAAAATGACAAAGAAAATGGAAAAAATTTTAAATGACCTTTGAAGCTCTAGAAAAAATTTTAAAACCCTCCATCACTAAGTTCATGAACAAAAATGAAACATTTACAAATGTTTCTAGGAGGCAAGTGTCGCCAAGCATGCTGTGTTATTCGCCCCAAGACATCTTTCCTTTGGTCTTTTCATTTACCAGATAATTCTTAGGAAAATGTTTAGATAGACTGATCTTGGTGTTGAACGGTCCCTTTGCAAGTCTATAAAAATAACAACGTTTAATAGAATCGAAAGCAAATATGAGTCCCTTTTGCATTTGAGGAGTGACTGTGAAAAGAGAGCAAATGAGTTGATGGTATGTAGAAAAATAATCAGCATATTAGGGGAGATAATATAGAGTGCCAGAGAGTATCTGGAGAAGAAACTTATTTGCAGGAGTGACCCAGTCCTCATTCTGTCCCTGATCTCTGTGAACTTGGAAAGAACATTTCCTGATTAAAAAACTTGACTTCTCTTTGGCTATTATTATATTATCCATAAAAGAAGTAGGTTGGACTTCATAAATGATTTTTGACATGCTCTAGCGAGCTCTGGGGGGTTCTGTGGAGCTGCTTAGAATCCACAGAGTTCCAAAGGTCAAGATGGGAGTGTCTGCCAAGCCAGGGGCCTGGTATTTCCCAACTGATTCCATCGTAACATCTCTACATACTTGTTTTACTTCTTTAGGTTTCTAGTTAATAATGCTTTGAGCAAATAATTCATCACCAAAAATAAAAAGTAACGTAAAATTTGAAAACTTCTGAATAAAATAATCTCTGTATTGGGAACTCCCTCCCACTCCCATCCCACTGTGTATATTTTTTAAAGTCTTCATAAAAAATGACTAAACTCTTTGAGGACAGGATTTATAAAATTATAGATTTATAGTCTTGCACAATTTCAAGAAACCTGAGAGATTTTTACCCCTTGGAAAACTGAATTCTGGCAACATTTGGATTTTCTGATGTCATATACTTGGCTAGGGATGGAACTAAATTAGACCTTAAACCTTTGTCGCCTTCACCTTTGAATTTCTCAAGTCACCTAGCACAGTGTTTGCACATTGCAGGCATACAATGTATAATTTTAGACTAATTCTTCGATTTTGCACATGAAAGCTGAAAAGAGACAGGGCGAGTCTCTGCTCGGTGACTGTGGGTCTTCCTGTGGATGTGTGTCCCTTCTATTTTTGGCTCCTTCCTGTTAAAATGACTCTAGTTTCTGAAATCTATATCTCTGTTAGCTCATCGAGAATGTATTCAAAGACTGAAGAGTTTTTACAAATGATATTAAATTCTCTCAGTCTGTGCTTCTATAATTTCTCAAATTTCACCCTAAGTGGTTCCTTATTAACAACAGCCCTATATTTGTGCTCAGTAGTGCACTGTAGTGCACACCGGGTTCCTGCTACAGATTTTCTATGGTTAGAGAGTAGATTCTTTCTCAGTTTGCATGATCCTGCATCTTGAGGTGCTCTTTTCACTGGTACCTTGGCATTCTATTCTGATTTATAGCAATCAGAGGTAGGGGAAATTCTGCTATTTTGATGGTGATAATCACTTCCTGATTGGGGTCCATGTTAAAGACAAATACCTGTCTTGGAGCTGTTAAGAAAAAAAATGGTGAATATTGAAAATTAGAGGAAAGAAAGGCTGTCATTCAGCACATTTTCTAATGTGCCCGTCCCAAAATTACTTAGTTCTCTAGAGGAATTTATATGGTTTGTGATATGGTTTGTCTGTGTCCCCACCCAAATCTCATCTTGAATTGTAACTCCCAGAATTCCCATGTGTCATGGGAGGGACCCAGTGGGAGGTAATTGAATCATGGGGGCAGGTCATTCCCATGCTATTCTCCTGATAGTGAATAAGTATCATGACATCTGATGGTTTTATAAAGGAGAGTTCCCTTGCACATGCTCTCTTGGCCTGCCTTCATGTAAGACATGACTTTGCACCTCTTTCATCTTCAGCCAGGATTGTGAGGCCTCCCCAGCCATGTGGAGCTGTGAGTTCGTTAAACTTCTTTCCTTTATAAATTACCCCTTTTATAAATTATAAAGGAATTTATAAATTCCTTCATAAATTATCCCTAGTCTTGGGTATGTTTTTATTAGCAGCATGAGAACAAACTCATACAGTTTGACTCTGTGTTCCCACTCAGTTCTCATGTTGAATTATAATCTTCAATGTTGGGGTAGGGACCTGGTGGGAGGTGATCATGGGGGCAGTTACCATTTGCTGTTCTTATGATCGTGAGTGAGTTCTCATGAGATCTGATTGTTTGCAAGTGTGTAGCACTTCCCTCTTTGCTCTCTCACTCTCTTGCTCCCCTACAGTAAGAAGTGCTTGCTTCCCCTTTGCTTTACACTATGATTGTAAGTTTCTTGACCTCCCCGCCATGTTTCTTGCACAGCATGCAGAGCTGTGAGTCAATTAAACCTCTCTAGTTCATAAATCATCCAGTCTCGGGTAGTTCCTTACAGCAGTGTGAGAATGGACTAATACAGGAATATATTTTTGTTTGACTTGTTATTTATTTTGATTAAGGCCCACACTCTGTGAAGTGTGTTGACTTGATTTTGTCTTAAGGAGCTTCAAAGAAAAAGAAGTCCGAAGGTTACAAAGTTTTATCTACCATTGGGTATTACCATATTGAAATTTTCTTCCAACTTAGCACACTTATTTCAGCATGCTGTTTCTAACAGACTATATTTCTGAAGTGCTCTCCCCGTGTTTTAACTAAATTTGGCTGGTTGCCTCATTAATGAGTTAAATAAATCTTTGAAATGTGTTTATTCTATATTTGTATGAATCTTTGTTATGCTATGAATGTTTGTGTGCCCCTAAAATTTGTATGTTGCAATCTTAACCCCCTGTGTGATAGTATTAGGAGATGGGACCTTTGGGAGGTGATTAGTTCATGAGAGCAGAGCCATCATGAATGGAATCAGTGCCCTTATAAAACAGGCCCCAGAGAAACCCTTCCCCCCCACTATGTGGGGACACAATAAGAAGGCATCTCTTTGAGAAAATGGGACCTCACCAGGCAATCTGTGAGCACTTTGATCTTGGATGTCCCAGCCTCTAGAACTAGAAGGAATAAATGTTTATTGCTTATAAGCCACCCAGTTTATGGTATTTTTTCAAAGCAGCCCAAATGGACTAAGACACTCATATTTTTTAATCTTTGAAATTTATACATTTAATTATTATATAACAATTTTTGAGGTCATTCCACTAAGATGTCTTAGTGGACTCACACTTACCAGAGCCAATTATACCATGTTGCCATATAAGTGTATTTCCTGGGCTGCTAAAGACTAGGCACATCTTTTCTGGCCTCCCAGAATGAATTTCAAGTAGCATTAGAACCTTTTTTTTTTTTTCCTGAATCTTTTTGTTTGGTTTTTTGCTTTTCTTTCTTTTTCTCTTTTTTTCTTTCCTATTTTTGTGTTCTTTCTGGTTCATGGCTAAATCTGTTGGTCTATCAATGTCTGTCTATATTATAGCTAGGGCTGTATTCCTTTCCAAAGGTGATACCAGGGATTAATAGTTGTCAGATCACCAGACTGGTTGTGACTGTGTAAGTAATAGAAAAACTTGTACATAAATTGGTTGTTTGGGTATTGTGTCTTTCTACAACTGGGTCCAGAGATTAAAGGTTATCAGACTACTGGGCTGGACTCATCTGAGTAGTCAGAAAAGCATCTCGTATATAAGAATACAGTTTGTGCACCAGTGGTAAATTATTTGCTGTTGGAGACTGTGATAACTGGGAACCTTGTTTTATGGTCTGATCATTTAGTGATCTCTCTCATGTGGACAGTAAAGAGCTATCTTTGAAGGAGTGAGATATAGCAGAGAAATTAAAATTGTTAGTCTTTTTGTTAACATATTTTTAATGAAGTCAAATCAACTATAAAATATTTCATACCCTCTAGATAGAAGCCTTTTGAGATCTGGACTGATAAGATGTTTTTGCTCTGTGTTTATTTTTGATCCATGGCTAATGTTGTAGAACTGATGTTGCCAGTTCTCTTTGCATTTATGTGACTATAATTGAGAAAAATATCTCATTGTATAAGATTGAAATATTTTCTACTTCCAGAAAGTATTAATAAATTAGATTACAAAGCCTGTAAAATTAAAAGAGCCCTTTTCTGATTGCTTTATATATTTCATTCATTTAATTCTTTAAAAATTTCTCTTTTCAATTTTTTTGGTTTTCATTATATACATCTGGCACAATTTTTGTCAAATTTATCTCTAAATATTTTCTATATTTTGATGTTATTATAAATGGTATTATTAATTTCAATATCTAATTGTTATTGTTGATATGGAGAAATACAAATGATTTCTTAATAATGATTCTATATCTCTCTTACTAAACTCCTTTGTTAGTTTGAATTGTCTTTTTGTGGATCACTTAGGATTTTATACAATGGCAGGACAAGTACTTGTCCGTGAATAAAACATTTGTATGTCTTATTTTTCTTGCCTTATTGCATCGTGTAAGATCTCTAATACAGTGTTTGATGGTGGTGGTGAGAACAGAAATTGTCCTCTCTTAGGGAGGAATACATTCATTATTTCATAATTAAGTATGGTATGATATCAGCTACTGTAAGTTCCTAGTAGATGTCCTTTATCAGGTTAAGTTCTCTCTTTATCTGTTTGTGGGTTCATATCTGTTGAGATCATAAGTTTTTATTTTCTGTTTTAGTTTGTTAATATGATGAAATACATTGACTTATTTTCTAATGCTAATCTAAACTGGAAACCCTGGGGTAAACATCATCTGGTCCTTTTATTATCCTTTCTGTAAATTACTCAATTCAACTTGATAAAATTACTGTAAGGATTTTTACTTCTATGTTCATGCAGGATATTAATTGTAGTTTTTGTTCTTATAGTGTCTTTGTCTGATTTTCTAAGCTAAGATTGGCTTCATCAAATGAGTTGAGAGGTGTTCCCTCCTCTTAAATTTTCTAGCTTATTTATGTAAACTTATATTATTTCTCATTAAAATGTCCAAAAGTGCTCACTAATGAAAACATTTTGGCATGAAAATTTCTCTGTTGGAAGGTTTTAACCACAAATTCAATTGTCTCCAAGCAATAAGCTGGAGCAAATACAAGGCTCTCCTAATTTTTTTCCCCTTCTCTCAGAGATAATGCTCCTTTTCTTATTATTGTTCTATGTTTGAAAAATTCATTTTTTCATATTATTTTTGACAGTGTTCTGGTTGTTTAAGCTGGAATGATAAATCCTGTCTCTGTTACTCCATCTTGGTCAGAATAGAAAGATTTTGACTCTCAGGAGTTTGGTTTTGATGTGTTTATTTATGATATGGTTTTGCTCTGTGTCCCCACCCAAATCTCATGTCGCATTGTAATTCCTAGTGTTAGGAGGGGGACCTGGTAGGAGGAGATTGGATCATGGGGGCAGATTTCCCCCTGCTGTTCTCAAGATTGTGAGTGAATTCTCATGAGATCTGATTGTTTAAAAGTGCATAGCACTTCCCTCTTTGTTCTCTCTCTCTCTCTACCCGGCTACCAGTGTGAAGACATGCTTGCTTTCCCTTCACACTTCTACCATGATTGTAAGTTTCCTGAGGCCTCCCTAGCCATGCCTCCTGTACAGCTTGTGGAACTGAATGAATTAAACTTCTTTTCTTTGTAAATTACTCAATCTCAGGTAGTTCCTTATAGCAGTGTAACAACAGACTAATATAATGTATAAAATAATTTCATTTAAAAAAGGGTAGAGTTTTCAATTTTTAAATCTTGATGTGACCAACAAGGTTTGGAGTATCCAATCTACCCTTAATAAGAGCTAATACAAGAATATTCTATGCTCATTGGATAATGTTGCCAGAAGACAGGATTTTATATGTCAACAAAATAACTTTCTGTGCTTTGTAATGATTTTGTTGTATAAGTTGATTTGTTTTAAGAAAGAGATAACAACAGTTTCTCAGTTCTGAATTGTTGTGGTTTCTTCCAATTTATCTTCTTACTTTATGTTTATTTTAAAATACAATAATGTCACTTTAATTAACATGTAGTTAAACTCAACCAGTTACCTCAACCATTCGTTACTCTTACACACATATGTTCCAATGTCAATAAATGTTGATCTCTTCCCTAATATCACATTTCCTTTTCTCTTCACAAGATTCAGTCTTAAATCAAAAAATAAAGTCACAATGTCTTTTACACCTAAAACTATTTTTGAGATTTTCTAGATTAATATTAGAAAATCATAAACATTTAAGCTGGGTGCAGTGGCTCATGTCTGTAATCCCAGCACATTGGGAGGTCGAGGTGGGAGGACTGCTTGAGCTCGGGCTCTGGAGTTCCAGACCAGCATTGGCAACAAAACAAAACTTCATCTCTACTAAAAAAGGAAAAAAATTAGCAGAACATAGTGGCATGTCCCTGTAGTCCCAACTGCTTGAGTGTCTGAGGTGGGAGGATCACTTGAGTCTGGGAAATAGAGGCCACAGTGAGCTATGATTGTGCCGCTGTACTTCAATCTGCCTGGGCTACAGAACAAGATGCTATTTCAAAAAAAAGAAAAAATAAGAGAAAAGAAAATCATAAACATTTTATCTTTCATCTTATAGAGAGATGATAAAAATAATCAGACTTCCTGGTTTCATTGTTCTTAATTAGCTCAACTTGTTGCATGAATTTCCTAAGTAAAATTATCAAATGAAAGAAGAAGCTCAGCTTTCTCTAGGTTAATTTTGTGCAGGAAAAACATTATTAATATAAATACATATTATATTGATTGCACACATTACAAGATGCACTGGAAGGGCGTGAAAATTTGTTAGTCCATAATATATTCTTACCCTGAGTGGAAACATTGATTTGATCCTTACAAAAGAGTTGTGTATTTATGTACTTAGAGAATTTTCCACTTCTCTGTCACTGTATTATTTATTACTGTAAAAAATTAACGGCTATTCAACCTTAACACTACCAAGTTGTTTCTACTTTCTGCTCACAATTGCCTGAAGTCATGAATTTGGTTGTTAATGAAGGAAAACTTGAGAGCTTCTTGCTAAAGACTAAACCAGTTGGGGGCGGGAGGAGTGGGGATGGTTAATGGGTCTTATATGTATACATATATATATACACTTATAGTTAGATGGAATGAGTAAGATCTAGTATTTGATAGCACAATAAGGTGACTACAGTCAACAATAATTTATTGTACACTTAAAAATAACTAAGAGTATAATTAGAATGTTTCTAACACAAAGAAATGATAAGTGCCTGAGGCAATGGATACCCCATTTACCCTGATGTGATTATTAAGTATTGTATGACTGTATTAAAATCTTTTATGTACCCCATAAATATATATACACACTATGTACTCATGAAAATATATTTTTCAAAGGACTAAACTGGATATACTTAATGTTACAAGCTGAATTATGTCCTCCCAAAATTCATATGTTGAAGTCCTAACCCCAGTGCTTCAGAATGGGTCTGTACTTGGAGATGGGGTCTTTAAAGAGAAAATTAAGGTAAAATGAGGGCACATTATGGGCCCTAAACCAATATTACCATTGTTCTTATAAAGAAGAGATTAGGACACAGACACAGAGAAAAATGTGAAGATAAAGGGAGAAGAAAGCTGTCTATAAGCCAAGGAGAGAGGCCTCAGAATGAAACCAGTCTTGTTGAAGTGTTGATGTTGAACTTCCAGCCTCCAGAACTGTGAGCAAATAAATGTATGTAATTTAAGCAACCTAGTCTGTAGTACTTTTGTTATGGCAGTCCTTGCAGACTAATGCACTTAACATTGATATTTTACATTGTGGGCTTTCAAACTGACATGACTTAGGCAACTCTGTATTTGGGATTAAGTGAGGATTTCCAGAAATCTTCTCAAACCAGAATGAGATGATTTTATGAAAGCAACTGCTGTCCCAAGATCCAGCAGAAAAAAAAAAATTAACTAGGATTGACAGGGAGGAAAATAGAATTATGATTATTTGCTTTGAAATATTGATACTGTTTTTAATATTCTGTATTTTACTGTTATTCCAGAAAACCCTTTTCCCTTTCTCTTGATCTGTCTCTGTCCCGCAACTTACCCCAAAATAATTCTGCGGTTTGAAAAGAAACATTCTTTAAATGTTATTTTTCCCTTCTTGACCTCTCAAAATATAGAAACAAGCATTTTACTATGTTTGTTTACGTTTCATGGCAATGTGGTTATTTGCATAGGTTCAATATGTACCTGATCTCCTTTATACCAGGATATAATTGAACAAATTTATTGTGTAACCAAATACTTATTTGGAGTGTCATGTTTGATAACTCATTTAACACTTTTGTGATAAGATCACAATTAAGGAACAAAGGTAACTCATTCACAAGTGGAATTAATGCCTAAAAAGCGCTCCGAGGAACCTAGTCTGATACCTGTTTTGTGTTTACAGAGTCCTAGCATTACAGGGAGTAAGGAAAGTCATTTCTTTGAAGGTCAAGTATGTTAGCAGATATTGATAAACTCCAGGAGGGAGAAGTTCACACACATTTATAGATACTGCAAGTGAAATCTAGGAAAGAAATTCTTGGGCTTGGCTTCCTAGCTTCCAGATTGAAGAACAAATAATAGAGGCTTTTAAAAGTTTATTCAGAGTCCGAGATTCTTTATAAAATTTCCAGATGAAAGTTAACTCTATGATTTTAGTAACTGTCCTTGATAATCATAAAGACTGGATGATTATAAAGAAGTTTATATGGTTTAGTAATACCTCTTGCTTAACTTATATAAATTAACCAGGTGGAATCATTATGAAATCAGCTCTTCTGTAATTAGGGATAATCCTTTGAGATGATTTTGGCTGGAAGGTTCTAAGAAAACATACCTAAAACCTGAAAATAAGGGAAAAGCATGCCTCCATGTCCTTTCAATATCTTACCATGCTACCCAAGAGATAGTCAGTTATATTGGGGTATGTGTCTTTGTTTGACCTGCTGTATACTACTGATTGGAGTCATGACTCTGGGATGTTACATGTTAATTTGCTGACTTGTATTCAGTAGAGAAGTAAATAATTTATGATCATGGGAAAGGTGACCCAAAAGGTTGTGGGTTTATAGTTTGTAGGCAATTTGTCACTTTGACCTCTAACTCTGTAAACTTATTTCAACATATCTTTGCTGAGGAATATATAAACCTCTGTTCCTCAAATGGTCTTGAAATTAGTTTTATCATCCTGCTAGTTCTCTGATGAATTAGGTAAAACAATTTTGGATACCTGTTCACTCTACGTTTATTGTGGTATCAAGTTCTCGAAACTTTGAAAATCATACTTTGATGTGGCAGAGACATTGATGTCATACTATTTTCTCTGAAAAATAATTAAATATTCATCCTGATTATAGTTACTCATGTGTTATGAATTGAATTTTGGGGCTTGCTAAATTCATGTGTTGGAGTCCTAACTCCCAGTACCTCAGAATGTCACAATAGCAAAGACATGGAATCAACTTAGATGCCCATCAACAGTGGACTGGATAAAGAAAATGTAATATGTATACACCAGAGGATACAACATAGCCATAAACAAAGAACAAGATTATATTCTTTGTAGCAACATGGATGCAACTGGGGGCCATTATTCTAAGCAAATTAACCTGCAAACAGAAAACCAAAGACCACATGTTCTTACTTACAAGTGGAGGCTAAATATTGAGTACAGATGAAGAAAAAATGGGAACAGTAGACACTGGGAACCACTAGAAGGGGGAGGGATGGAGGGGGACATGAGTTGAAAAACTGCCTATTGGGTACTGTGCTCACTATCTGTGTGGCAATATCATTTGTACTCCAAACCTCAGTGATGTGCAATTTACCCATGCAACAAACCAGCACACATACCCCATGAACCTGAAATAAAAGTTGCTTTTTTTTTTTTTTCTAAAAAAAAAGTACCTCAGGATGTGACTACTTGGAGATAGCATTGCTGCAGATGTAATTAATTGAGATGAGGTCACTGGGGTGATGAGCCCTAATCTAGTGTGAGTGATACCCTTATAAACAGGGGAAATTTGGACACAGATGCACACACACAAGAACACCATGTGAAGATGAAGGCAGATACTACGGTGATGTTTCTATAAGCCACAGAATGCCAGCAAACCACCAGAAGCCAGGGGAGAGGCATGGAACAGATTCTCCCACACAGCTCTCAGAAGCAACCAGCCCTACTGACACTTTGATCTTGGATTTCTAGCTTCTAGAGAGATGATAAATTTCGGTTGTTTAAGTCACCCAGAAGATTGTATATTGTTATGGCCAGCCCTAGGAAATTAATATACCTAATTAACTGCTTTACACTTGAGATTGTGTGAGTAACAAAATACTTGACTATGTAAGTGACACAAAGGTTTAAATTGTGGTCCTTCTTCCTGAAGGCTTATGATCTTCATGGTGAGATATATTAACAGAATTCAAGTGAGGCTGGGGTGAAGAGTGATTCACAAAAGTTTGAAAGAAATTAATCTAATAGCTGGACCAAATCAAATAGAGAAAACTCTAACAATACAGCCCCAGAGATAGTAAATGTGGTGGAGATATTAATGAAAGCACAGTATTATTGTAGCATTGAAGTGAATGTGCTTATCTGTTGGTGAGGGAAATGGGGTTCAATCTTTCAAACCCAAGGCAAGAACAAATTCATACTCACAAGGGAAGTAAGGCAGGACAAACTGAAGGTGAACAAAACATTAATGTGGGCGGGGAGATGGAAGGAAAACAAAAACTAACGTATATCAAGTAGGTATTACTTGCTAGACGTTGTTTTAGGTTTTTTCTTTTTATACATTCCATCTCATTGAATCCTCCAAGTAACCTTGTTAAATACCCATTTAGAAGTTAATAAAATTGAGACTCAGAGAGATTAAGTATGTTGCCCAAGACCACATAGGCTCAGCTAACAAGTGGCAGAACAGAGTTTTGAACCTTGGCTATCTGGCTCCAAAATGCATACTAATTTTACTCCCTTCTATCATATTATAATGAAATGGCATAAATATAACACAAGTGGCTGAAGAGTAGTTATAGTTATGCTGTTTACTAGAGCTGCCCATCAACTTCAGTACAGGGTACATGGATGACTGAGCTTCCTGGCTTCTTTGTGGTTGGGTGGGTTACCGTTGTTCCTGACCAATGATTCCGGCTTCTCTGAAAAGACATCATTCCTGGGCCAGAACTTTGTCACTAGGGAAAGACCTTCCAGAGCGCTCTGATTTCTCTGCCTCAGCAATAGTAGAAGCATATGTTACAATATAGACTCTATTTACCTGGATTTCTGAGAGACTGTGATGAATTAATATCATCCCACTGACCAATACTCGATATATACCATTAGTGAAAAGCAAGCGTTGGCTGGTTTAAAGTTATTCTGACAAAGTAATATACATTAAAAATTTTTTTTGGTAAAATAAGTAGTATAGGAAGTGAATGCCCTTCGTCTCTAAAATTCTATGATTTAGGTAGATTTTGTCACCATAAGAGCATTTCAAAAGCTAATTAGCAGTGCATTCTGCAATTATGAAAAACGTTTGTAGGTATGTAAAGGAAGTGATTAAATTACTATTTATAATGAGTTCTAATGTCAGTTTTTTTGTGTTCAATCATCGTATATGTGATAGTGATGATAAATCTGCCCTTTAATGGTCCAAGGTGTTTGCCTGCCACATGCAGGGCTCACTCTTCTTGTACCCCATGGCAATGAGGAGAAGGAGGGGCTCACACAATAAGGGGCTCTTGCGTGGCACCAAACAGTAATGACAGGAGATTTGAAAGGGTAGGGAAATGAATAAAAAGTTTCGCAGACTCGGAGGCTATCACAACTAGTGTATGCTTTATTTTTGAACAGCAGGCAGAGATAATATATGCAGATACACGTGGTGAGAAATCACCTTGGGGTGGTACACGTGAAGACATTTCATGAAAAAGACTGAACTTGAACAGAGACTCAACAACTTGGAATGAAATAGACTAGATGGCTTGTGGAAAGCAGAGTTAGGAGCAAAGTAATGGGTCAACACCTAGAGATGGCAAAAATGAGGTGTAGTCAAGGAGCAGAATATGTGTGAAGGGGTCAGAAAAATAAGGTGGGCATAGAAAAGCACTAAACATTTAATTTCTAAACAAAAGACAGAACTCCAAATCTATACTATATTCAGCATATTTACAGTGAGATCAGCATGCCAAGTGATCCCGGAAGGCCTGAAGTCTTAGGCGTTAAGTAGAGGGGGTGATCAGTGGTATATGAATGCTTGGTGTGAGCCGCAAATGAACTCAAACTGTGCATGAGGGAATTCACAAGAGTCTGAAAGAGGCAGCTGGAAATGAGGAGCTCACTGATCAAGCTTCCCAAACAACTGACTCAGGAGGCATAGGACTGTGCAGCCTCCCACCTGGAGAAGCTTTCTGGGGCTGTGAAATCCCCAAGAAAGTGACAATCTTTGGTCAAGGTTAGGAGGTGAAAGGAATAATCATGGAATTAGAATTGGCTAACCAAGGATATGGAGTTCCAGAGAGCACTGAGGAAAGGTTAAGAGAAGAAGAAACTCGAAGCAGGCTCGGCTGAGAAAAGAGGCAGCATAGAGCAATATGAGGATAAAATGTTGAAAGAGGAGAGAGGATCAGAACCAAAGGGGCAAAGGAGGTGAGGCATGGGGGACTTACTGGGGCACTAGATGCCAAGTTAGGCCCAACAGTCCCCTAGAGGACTCAGAAGGCATGGCCCCAAGGCCCATCAAGAGCTAGCTGTACTGGGGTTCCCTGTCCTTCCCAGGAAAGAGAGTCTCTCAGGAGATAGGTGTAATCAGCCTCTTTTCAATGAGTCAGCTGAGGCTGGGATGGACAGTGCATATCCCAAGCACAACCTCCTTGAGATCTTTCATATTGTCCCTAAGTGGAATAGGAAACTCCACACTGCTCTGAATAGGACGTGCAATTCACCACCTGCTGCTCAAGGCTATTTTACCAAGACTCTACATGAAGCAAGTAAGGAATGAACAACTTCACGAAAAACTTCTTGGCACCTCAGAGATCTTCCTGTGCATGGGGAAAGCCCATCTTAAAATTACATCATCTTTAGAAAGAATTATAATTCTTGGGAATATCAAATCAATAATGATTAAGTACAACACAGGCAATTTAGGCTTAAAAATGATCTTTGTGGCTATAGGTTCATGCCCTTTTCACTATTCTGGGGAATGGATGCCATTGCAAAATTGTTAAATTATAGCCAAAAGGAAAATACTTATTGAAACTGTTTCTTTCATTCTCTATCCCATAACAGCCATTGCAGAGAAGCAATCCTACATAGCACTGCTCTGCTATCACTCCAGTTCTGGGCTGAGGGGAGCAGAGGCAGCACTAGCTGCAGGGCCTGGCTTCAGAGGTTGTGCTTTTCCACCAAGGATACAACCCCAGGGTCTCCCTGAAATGCTGCACTTCATGTAGTTCAAAGCCTGAATTTAACCTAGAGGACCTACTTTGAAAGGCCACTATTCCAATTTTCCTCTGACCTCTAGCAGCAGAGATGATAACTCAAGTGCCATATGATGCTTACAAAGTCTGATAACAGAGTTGCTTTAGTCACCTGTTACTGCCACGCATTTGCTTTGCACTGACTCTTAAACTCATTTAAAATCTGTTTCTGCTCTCTTTCATATGGCCCGTGATTAAGTTATCCAAGTTAAACCGCCAAAAGCAACCAAAAATGATGGAAAAAAAGTCAAGAAATGGTTTTATTTACAATGCAAATGATCTGGTTCACTCTCAAATAAGAGAACAAATTAAGTTAGCTGTTCTTCAAATCGAGAGGAAGGCACTGCACAGACCTGCCGGCAGTCATCAGATCGGGGTTCTCTGGTGGATCTTGGCTCTGGGGAGGGCTTCAAACCAATTTCACTGTAGCAAGGGTTTGATTCACTGCATGTAATTGGAATGAAAAAAATATTGAATATATTGAATGCAATGGCAATATACTCCATTACAACATGACAAAATGCAAGTGCCAAGTGGCTGTCAGAATGTTTCAGTGCACAAATGACAAATGCCCTGGGGAAATGATTCAAAGTAACAAGGACAGCATTTATTAGCACTTCTGCAACCTTGGAGACTGGAAGAATGGCGGTTTTACTTAATTCAGTCTTTCCTCCTCCAGGGAGAAGATGGACACAGCAAGAATTGCTCATAGCAAGAGGGCTGGGATAAGGGGTTAGGTGAAGGATAGAAACACTCTTTACCACCGGGTTATTTTTCCAAATCATTGCCAAATGTTTTTCTCCCTGGAATTTCTCAGAAATGCTTACTATTAGTCAATGCTTCATCTTGCTTGTAATAAGCTCTCTCTGTTATTTTAAGTCTCTCTTACAGTTTAATAACCTGCCTTGCTAGCTGGACAGGCTGTCTTGATGCAAGAATGTAAATCCACAGTGCTCTGATCGACAGAATACTGTGAATCCCCCTTCCCAAAAGAATATTATAAATTCATGGAAAAATAGTGGGTGAAGAGAAGACAAAAATCCAATTTCCTAGTAGAACAGTTTCTTTTAAAAAATGATCCTCTTTTGCAACCTGAGAATGTTCTTTTGTTGACTTAAATCTCTTTTTTCTCTCTTAGTAAAACAGGAAGCATATCGAACAGAATAAGTTGCTGTGGCTTCATTTGTTTTTAATTTATGTAATCATAATCTTTAATTGATGCATAATAATTGCACATATTTGTAGGGTACAGTGAGATGTTTCAATACATGTATTTATTATATAATGATCAAATCAGGATAGTTATTTTCATTATTTCAAACATATATCCTTTTTGTTGTTGTGAGAATGAACATTCAAAATCCTCTCTTCTAACTACTTTGAAATACACCAAGAGTTTAACTATAATCACTCTTCTGTGCAACAGTATTCCAGAACTTATTCCTCCTATCTCGTAGGAGATTCCTCCTAACTGTGACCCTGTACCCACGAACCCATGACCTCCTCCCTTCCCCAATCGTGTATTTGCTTGGAGCGCAACGAAAACCACTCTTCTACAAGATTAGCTTTGTTCGTTTCTGCATACGAGTGATATCATGTCTTTGTGTTTCTGGCTCATTTCACTTAACATAATGTTCACCTATGTTGCTGCAAATCACAGGATTTAATTCTTTTTATTGCTGAATAGTACTCCATTGCACAATATAGCTATACATACCACATTTCCTTTAGCCATTTATCTGTTGATGGACACTTGGGTTGCTTCCTTATCTTGGCTACTGTGAATAGTGCTGCAATAAACAAGGGTGTGCAGATATCTCTTCATCTTGCTGCTGTTCATAGGGCAAGAGTTACATTCTAGAATGTGGTGAGCACCCACATTCTGCTGCAGCTGAGTTCCCTGAATGGCTTGGATCTGGGATCCTGAATGGAGTCCAGTCTTTTGGGAATTATAACCAAGGAGATAAGTCCCAGAAATACTTTTGCCTTGATATTTCCCCAACTTTCTAGTGCTGAGTCCAGAGCCAGGCCCATAGTAGGTGTCAGTAGGTTTTCTAATGAAAGAGAAATAGATGGCTGGGATCCTAAAACTCTGAGTCCTCCATCATCTGCCTGCCATCTTTGCAGGTCTTCCGGGAGGCAAGCAGATGGGACCCACCAGGAGAATTAACACTCTATTACTAACAGGGGCTTAGGCCTAAACTTTTATTTAGCTTCCTATGGAGGAAATGAGTTGCACTGTGCATTGTCTCTGAGGACCCTGTTACCCAAAGTAGAAGCTGGGGAGAGGGACAGCTGACAGTCCGTTCACTTTCAGCCTCTTGACATTTCACTCAACAGGTCTCATCCCTCAGCAGCTGAAAAGGTACCTTTCCCCAAGTGGCTGACAGCACCATCTTCCTACTAGCCAAAAAAAAAAAAAAAGAGGCAATTCAAAGAAGACATTTCCAAAGTGAGATTCCACACAAAAGCAAAAGCATTTTTAGTCTGGGTTCTGTGGCTCTGCCTGTAATCCCAGTACTTTGGGAGGCCAAGGCAGGGAGATCAATTGAGGCCAGGATTTTGAGCCCAGGCTGGCTGACGTAACAAAACCTCATATCTATTAAAAATACAAAAAATTAGCTGGGCATTGTGCACATGCCTGTAGTCCCAGCTACTCAGGAGGCTGAGGCGTGAGAATCACTTGAACCTAGGGGGTGGAGGTTGCAATGAGCCGAGATCTGGCCACTGCACTCCAGCCTGGGCAAGAAAGTGAGACTGTCGCACACAAGATTTTTTTTAGTGATTTTTTTTCTCTTTTCCGTGAATGCTCCAATCTTCACTCACCCAGCTCAATTTTTAAATCTTTGACTTCCACCTGAACTTTTGTCAATGTGGAGTAGGTAGTTGGGGGAAAGAGCTTGGGGATGTCAAACTCTTCATTTGCAAAGATTAGAATATGCATCTCACACATGATTTGCATAAATCCATGAGAAAAAGCAGAATCTGTGTCTCTGCACCTCCTTCCTGTATCTCAAGTTCCATCAGTACTTATAAATCATCTCCATGTACAGTGTCTGAGGTGGCCTAGCCAAGCTGATGTCATCCTTCCAATGATCACAGTCAATGTTAGCTCCTTCCTGGAATGATTTAAGTCTTCTTCATTTTTTTTTTTTTTTTTTTTTTGAGACGGACTCTCTCTCTGTCACCCAGGATGAAGTGCAGTGGTGCAATCTCCACTCACTGCAGCCTCCACCTCCCAGATTCACACAATTCTCTCAGCCTCGAGTAGCTGGGACTTCAGGCACCTGCCGCCACACCAGGCTAATTTTTTTGTATTTTTTTTAGTAGAGATGGAGTTTCGCCATGTTGGCCAGGCTGGTCTTGAACTCCGGACATCAGGTGATCTGCCAGCCTTGGCCTCCCGAAGTGTTGGGATTACAGGCGTGAGCCACCACACCTGTTAGAGCATTCTAATCACAGTGATTGGCCAATTTACTTAAATCCTGGTTGTACTGGGGGATTCCTAATAAGAATTACTTTTGACAAAGTCTTATATTAACATTACTATTAATCATCAGACATCTTATAGTATATCTAAACTATCATATTATTATAGAACGGGAGTTGTCCTTGTGGTCTAAGATATGTTTATCCTAAGACTCAGAATTCCCCATCCCCCAGTTTTGCATAAGAGCAGTGCAGGAGATGTAGGAGTGTAGCTTGTTGTAAAGCTGAGAAAACCAAGGCAAAAGCTCTGATCCTAATACAGTGAGGCCCCAGCAGCATAGGCAGCTTTATGAGATGTAGGAGCAGCTGAAGACGTGTCTGGAATTAAAAAACACAAAAAACAAACAAAAAAAAGCAGTCACGAGATCCTTAGGGGGTAGAGAGCAACTTATTTATGAGTATATTTGAGAAACTCTAGGGGGATGTTCAGAAGTAGCAGGGAAATTTTTGAATAGTCGATGCAACACCCAAGAAATTAATTTTTTGTTTTTCTTATTGGGACTGTATGTGGTCTGAGAAAGAAAAGGTAACAAAACTCACACCACAGAGAGAAAACCTCACAATTACCAAGTAGAATGCTCTCATTTAAGAAATGGTAAACCAGAAACTCTAAGAAAAGGAAAGTTTTGCCAAGCACGGTGGCTCACGCCTGTAATCCCAGCACTTTGGGAGGCCTAAGCAGGAGGATCACCTGAGGTCAGAAGTTCAAGACCAGCCTGGCCAACATAGTGAAACCCCGTCTCTACTAAAAATACAAAAATTAGCCAGGCGTGGTGGTGGGCACCTGTAATCCCAGCTACTTGGGAGCCTGAGGCAGGAGAATCGCTTGAACCCAGGAGGCGGAGGTTGCAGTGAGCCAAGATCATGTCACTGAACTCCAGCCTGGAAGATAGAGCAGGACTCTGTCTCCAAAAAATAAAATAAAATAAAATAAATAAAAGAAAGTCTCTTCAAGGTCATCTGATTATAACCCCCACCTATTTTATAAGTGAGAAAACTGGAGCAGGACTGGAGGTTGCATGGCTGTGCTGCAGGATGTTTTGGAAGTGTCACCACATAGATTTGAGAGGAATGGTTTTACTTACAGGGAGTCAAAGGTCAACAGCTGCAGTGCCCTGTCAGAGCAAAAGAATAAGACCCTTCAGCAATATATGTTTTCATCCTGACTTCAACTATTATGTCGTAAGTTCAGGATGAAACATTTACTAAATTGACATATCTAAATTCTAAAATTTAAAAAAAATACTAAAATGAAAAATCATTTCTGTTTTTATTCAACAAATAATGCAAAATAAAATAAGGAAGTCTTTGATAGTCATTCAACAGACATTCAAAAAGTATTTTACAGGAAAAACCATTTTGTTTCCTGCCCTCCTGAGGCTATCATTCTAATTAGGATGATGAGATTTGGGCAAAAAGAAACTAGAGCACAATGTAATAGGTGGCAAGTGCTACACAAGGCATAGGATTAGAGATAATGGAGAATTCAATTCTAGCAGAGAGGACTGGGGAAGTCTCCTGAGAGAGGACATTGGATAAAAGGTGGAATTTCAATGGTTGAAAATATAAGTAGGAATGAGAATTTATTTTCTGTTGGAAAAAAATTAATAAAAAGAGGAAGTTAATAACAACAACGGGGATTAAAACCTTTCATTGGACACCTACATTACATGTATTAGCTAATGAATTATTCAATGACAATCTTGTGAAGTATGTGTTATTATCCCTATTTAACAGATGAGGAAACTGAGACTCAGAGAGGAAAAATAATTTGCTCAAGAACATAGAGTGAGTAAGTAGTTTGACTTCGGCTCAGTTTGATTCCAAAGCCTCAGCTATTTACCTCAAAATATTTATAATAGGAGGGGGCGGAGCAAGATGGCCGAATAGGAACAACTCCAGTCTCCAACTCCCAGCGCGAGCGACACAGAAGACCGGTGATTTCTGCATTTTCAACTGAGGTACTGGGGTCGTCTCACTAGGGAGTGCCGGACAATCGGTGCTGGTCAGCTGCTGCAGCCTGACCAGTGAGAGCTGAAGCAGGGCGAGGCATCGCCTCACCTGGAAGCGCAAGGGGGAAGGGGATCCGTTTTCCTAGCCAGGGGAACTGAGACACACAACACCTGGAAAATCGGGTAACTCCCACCCCAATACTGCGCTGTAAGCATACAGGCATTCCAGGAGAATATATCCCACACCTGGCCGGGAGGGTCCCACGCCCACGAAGCCTCCCTCACTGCTAACACAGCAGTCTGCCGCGATCTATCCGCAAGGCAGCAGCGAGGCTGGGGGAGGGGCGCCCGCCATTGCTGAGGCTTAAGTAGGTAAACAAAGCCGCTGGGAAGCTCGAACTGGGTGGAGCTCACAGCAGCTCAAGGAAGCCTGCCTGTCTCTGTAGTCTCCACCTCTGGGGACAGCGCACAGCTGAAGACCAACAGGGGAAGTAGCGGGAGCCGGTGCAGACGCGAAGGACTCTGTCTGACAGCTTTGGGGAGAGCCGCGGATCTCCCAACGCGGAGGTTGAGATCTGAGAACGGACAGACTGCCTGCTCAGGTGTGTCCCTGACCCCTGAGTAGCCTAGCTGGGAGAAATCCCCCACTAGGGGCAGTCTGACACCCCACACCTCACAGGGTGGAGTACACCCCTGAGAGGACACTTCCAAAGGAAGAATCAGACAGGTACACTCGCTGTTCAGCAATATTCTATCTTCGGCAACCTCTGCTGCTGATACCCAGGCAAACAGGGTCTGGAGTGGACCTCAAGCAATCTCCAACAGACCAACAGAGAGTCCTTCTGACTGTCAGAAGGAAAACTATCAAACAGGAAGGACACCTATACCAAAACCCCATCAGTTCGTCACCACCATCAAAGACCAGAGACAGATAAAACCACAAAGATGGGGAAGAAGCAGGGCAGAAAAGCTGGAAATTCAAAAAATAAGAGCGCATCTCCCCCTGCAAAGGAGCGCAGCCCATCACCAGCAACGGATCAAAGCTGGTCAGAGAATGACTTGGACGAGAGGAGAGAAGAAGGCTTCAGTCCATCAAACTTATCAGAGCTAAAGGAGGAATTACGTACCCAGCGCAAAGAAACTAAAAATCTTGAAAAAAGAGTGGAAGAATTGACAGCTAGACTCATTAATGCAGAGAAGATCATAAACGAAATGACAGAGATGAAAACCATGACACGAGAAATACGTGACAAATGCACAAGCTTCAGTAACCGACTCGATCAACTGGAAGAAAGAGTATCAGCGATTGAAGATCAAATGAATGAAATGAAGCGAGAAGAGAAACCAAAAGAAAAAAGAAGAAAAAGAAATGAGCAAAGCCTGCAAGAAGTATGGGATTACGTAAAAAGACCAAATCTACGTCTGATTGGGGTGCCTGAAAGTGAGGGGGAAAATGGAACCAAGTTGGAAAACACTCTTCAGGATATCATCCAGGAGAACTTCCCCAACCTAGTAGGGCAGGCCAACATTCAAATTCAGGAAATACAGAGAACGCCACAAAGATACTCCTCCAGAAGAGCAACTCCAAGACACATAATTGCCAGATTCACCAAAGTTGAAATGAAGGAAAAAATCTTAAGGGCAGCCAGAGAGAAAGGTCGGGTCACCCACAAAGGGAAGCCCATCAGACTAACAGCAGATCTCTCGGCAGAAACTCTACAAGCCAGAAGAGAGTGGGGGCCAATATTCAACGTTCTTAAAGAAAAGAATTTTAAACCCAGAATTTCATATCCAGCCAAACTAAGTTTCATAAGTGAAGGAGAAATAAAATCCTTTACAGATAAGCAAATGCTTAGAGATTTTGTCACCACCAGGCCTGCCTTACAAGAGACCCTGAAGGAAGCCCTAAACATGGAAAGGAACAACCGGTACCAGCCATCGCAAAAACTTGGCAAAATGTAAAGACCATCGAGGCTAGGAAGAAACTGCATCAACTAACGAGCAAAATAACCAGTTAATATCATAATGGCAGGATCAAGTTCACACATAACAATATTAACCTTAAATGTTAATGGACTAAATGCTCCAATTAAAAGACACAGACTGGCAAACTGGATAAAGAGTCAAGACCCATCAGTCTGCTGTATTCAGGAGACCCATCTCACATGCAGAGACACACATAGGCTCAAAATAAAGGGATGGAGGAAGATCTACCAAGCAAATGGAGAACAAAAAAAAGCAGGGGTTGCAATCCTAGTCTCTGATAAAACAGACTTTAAACCATCAAAGATCAAAAGAGACAAAGAAGGCCATTACATAATGGTAAAGGGATCAATTCAACAGGAAGAGCTAACTCTCCTAAATATATATGCACCCAATACAGGAGCACCCAGATTCATAAAGCAAGTCCTTAGAGACTTACAAAGAGACTTAGACTCCCATACAATAATAATGGGAGACTTCAACACTCCGCTGTCAACATTAGACAGATCAACGAGACAGAAAGTTAACAAGGATATCCAGGAATTGAACTCATCTCTGCACCAAGCGGACCTAATAGACATCTATAGAACTCTCCACCCCAAATCAACAGAATATACATTCTTCTCAGCACCACATCGCACTTATTCCAAAATTGACCACATAATTGGAAGTAAAGTACTCCTCAGCAAATGTAAAAGAACAGAAATTATAACAAACTGTCTCTCAGACCACAGTGCAATCAAACTAGAACTCAGGACTAAGAAACTCAATCAAAACCGCTCGACTACATGGAAACTGAACAACCTGCTCCTGAATGACTACTGGGTACATAACGAAATGAAAGCGGAAATAAAGATGTTCTTTGAAACCAATGAGAACAAAGATACAACATACCAGAATCTCTGGGACACATTTAAAGCAGTGTGTAGAGGGAAATTTATAGCACTAAATGCCCACAAGAGAAAGCAGGAAAGATCTAAAATTGACACTCTAACATCACAATTAAAAGAACTAGAGAGGCAAGAGCAATCACATTCAAAAGCTAGCAGAAGGCAAGAAATAACAAAGATCAGAGCCGAACTGAAGGAGATAGAGACACAAAAAACCCTCCAAAAAATCAATGAATCCAGGAGTTGGTTTTTTGAAAAGATCAACAAAATTGACAGACCGCTAGCAAGGCTAATAAAGAAAAAAAGAGAGAGGAATCAAATAGATGCAATAAAAAATGATAAAGGGGATATCACCACTGACCCCACAGAAATACAAACTACCATCAGAGAATACTATAAACGCCTCTACGCAAATCAACTAGAAAATCTAGAAGAAATGGATAATTTCCTGGACACTTACACTCTCCCAAGGCTAAACCAGGAAGAAGTTGAATCCCTGAATAGACCAATAGCAGGCTCTGAAATTGAGGCAACAATTAATAGCCTACCCACCAAAAAAAGTCCAGGACCAGATGGATTCACAGCTGAATTCTACCAGAGGTACAAGGAGGAGCTGGTACCATTCCTTCTGAAACTATTCCAATCAATAGAAAAAGAGGGAATCCTCCCTAACTCATTTTATGAGGCCAACATCATCCTGATACCAAAGCCTGGCAGAGACACAACAAAAAAAGAGAATTTTAGACCAATATCCCTGATGAACATTGATGCAAAAATCCTCAATAAAATACTGGCAAACCGGATTCAGCAGCACATCAAAAAGCTTATCCACCATGATCAAGTGGGCTTCATCCCTGGGATGCAAGGCTGGTTCAACATTCGCAAATCAATAAACGTAATCCAGCATATAAACAGAACCAAAGACAAGAACCACATGATTGTCTCAATAGATGCAGAAAAGGCTTTTGACAAAATTCAACAGCCCTTCATGCTAAAAACGCTCAATAAATTCGGTATTGATGGAACATACCTCAAAATAATAAGAGCTATTTATGACAAACCCACAGCTAATATCATACTGAATGGGCAAAAACTGGAAAAATTCCCTTTGAAAACTGGCACAAGACAGGGATGCCCTCTCTCACCACTCCTATTCAACATAGTGTTGGAAGTTCTGGCTAGAGCAGTCAGGCAAGAGAAAGAAATCAAGGGTATCCAGTTAGGAAAAGAAGAAGTCAAATTGTCCCTGTTTGCAGATGACATGATTGTATATTTAGAAAACCCCATCGTCTCAGCCCAAAATCTCCTTAAGCTGATAAGCAACTTCAGCAAAGTCTCAGGATACAAAATCAATGTGCAAAAATCACAAGCATTCTTATACACCAGTAACAGACAAGCAGAGAGCCAAATCAGGAATGAACTTCCATTCACAATTGCTTCAAAGAGAATAAAATACCTAGGAATCCAGCTTACAAGGGATGTAAAGGACCTCTTCAAGGAGAACTACAAACCACTGCTCAGTGAAATCAAAGAGGACACAAACAAATGGAAGAACATACCATGCTCATGGATAGGAAGAATCAATATCGTGAAAATGGCCATACTCCCCAAGGTTATTTATAGATTCAATGCCATCCCCATCAAGCTACCAATGACTTTCTTCACAGAATTGGAAAAAACTGCTTTAAAGTTCATATGGAACCGAAAAAGAGCCCGCATTGCCAAGACAATCCTAAGTCAAAAGGACAAAGCTGGAGGCGTCACCCTACCTGACTTCAAACTATACTACAAGGCTACAGTAACCAAAACAGCATGGTACTGGTACCAAAACAGAGATATAGACCAATGGAACAGAACAGAGTCCTCAGAAATAATACCGCACAGCTACAGCCATCTGATCTTTGACAAACCTGAGAGAAACAAGAAATGGGGAAAGGATTCCCTATTTAATAAATGGTGCTGGGAAAATTGGCTAGCCATAAGTAGAAAGCTGAAACTGGATCCTTTCCTTACCCCTTATACGAAGATTAATTCAAGATGGATTAGAGACTTAAATGTTAGACCTAATACCATAAAAACCCTAGAAGAAAATCTAGGTAGTACCATTCAGGACATAGGCATGGGCAAGGACTTCATGTCTAAAACACCAAAAGCAACGGCAGCAAAAGCCAAAATTGACAAATGGGATCTAATTAAACTAAAGAGCTTTTGCACAGCAAAAGAAACTACCATCAGAGTGAACAGGCAACCTACAGAATGGGAGAAAATTTTTGCAACCTACTCATCTGACAAAGGGCTAATATCCAGAATCTACAAAGAACTCAAACAAATATACGAGAAAAAAACAAACAACCCCATCAAAAAGTGGGGAAAGGATATGAACAGACATTTCTCAAAAGAAGATATTCATACAGCCAACAGACACATGAAAAAATGCTCATCATCACTGGCCATCAGAGAAATGCAAATCAAAACCACAATGAGATACCATCTCACACCAGTTAGAATGGCAATCATTAAGAAGTCAGGAAACAACAGGTGTTGGAGAGGATGTGGAGAAATAGGAACACTTTTACACTGTTGGTGGGATTGTAAACTAGTTCAACCATTATGGAAAACAGTATGGCAATTCCTCAAGGATCTAGAACTAGATGTACCATATGACCCAGCCATCCCACTACTGGGTATATACCCAAAGGATTATAAATTAGTCTACTACAAAGACACATGTACACGTATGTTTATTGCGGCACTATTCACAATAGCAAAGACTTGGAATCAACCCAAATGTCCATCTGTGACAGACTGGATTAAGAAAATGTGGCACATATACACCATGGAATACTATGCAGCCATAAAAAAGGATGAGTTTGCGTCCTTTGTAGGGACATGGATGCAGCTGGAAACCATCATTCTTAGCAAACTATCACAAGAAGAGAAAACCAAACACCGCATGTTCTCACTCATAGGTGGGAACTGAACAATGAGATCACTTGGACTCGGGAAGGGGAACATCACACACTGGGGTCTATCATGGGGAGGGGGGAGGGGGGAGGAGGGAGGGATTGCATTGGGGAGTTATACATGATATAAATAATGAATTGATGGGTGCTGACGAGTTGATGGGTGCAGCACACCAACATGGCATAAGTATACATATGTAACAAACCTGCACGTTATGCACATGTACCCTAGAACTTAAAGTATAATAAAAAAAAAAAAAAAAAAAGAAAGAATTTCAAAAAAAAAAAAAAAAAAAAAAAAAAAGAAAACTTAGGATCTTATGAAACAGCAAACTGAAAATAAAATAAATTATTGGGAACAGCTGACATGCAAAAAAAAAAAAAAAAAAAAAAAAAAAAAAAAAAAAATATTTATAATAAAATAGGGAAAATACAACTCGTATTCAGGAATCCTCAAGCAGTCAGAATAGCTCTAGTTTGTTGTTAGTATTCGTGTGTCAAGGAGAACACAGAGACAGATTTGATTCCACAGGTAACAGTGAAAGAACTGACTACTGGGCAAAGGTTCTGTTGATTAAATATTTTTCTGTGAATAAGATCCAAGAAAGAAAATTGAAAAAACTCAATGCACAATACATTTCCTTTGATAAGCATGCATTTAGAATCACTAAGTTAGAGGAAAAGTGCTTTGAATCATGACATTATGAATTTTAAGCCAATATGGAAGCATGGAAAAGCTTAATACTATTTAAATAGTGTTTAAAATTAAATATGTGTAAAATCTGGCTTCTGTTTCTCAATGGCCTCCCACAATATCCATCCAAAAAATATTGGAAGCAATTCTATTAGTCTTATTCTTGTGTAATGAGACGTACTTGCCATACATGTACTCAAGGGATTAGAGAGAAGCACTCAACATCCTGTTAGTGAAATGGTAGTCCACCATCTGAGAAGAGACCTCAGTTTTGCTTAATAGAAATCCAGCTCTAAAACCATTGAAATGCTAAGCTGAAGCACCCACAGGCAGTGCCTCTTCCATTTTTCATATCTTGACTTTTGTCTCTGCCATTTCCCCTTAATTGACATGAAAGAATAGATTGCCCTCTGGAATCCCTATGTTAAGGTTAATAATTATCCTTTCTGTTTTTGCTGCTGGTGCCATTTAGAGAAAAGTTTTCTGATTGACCAGGATGATTCTTCAAGAGAATCAGCAGTGTTTCCTTATCTGACTGTCGAGAAACAGGCAGATAATGATCTTTCGGGTTTGGTTAAAGAGCAGCATTTCCCAGAGGCTGGCGGTCCCTCCAGCTCTAGGATTGAGTGACTTCTCTGGGGCCCGGGAACAGAGAAACTCAGGGTTGTGTCCCCTAGTCTTGGCTGCAGGCTGCCCTTCCTTGTCAAACAAGGACTGCATTGGCTCAGGGCAGAGAAGCACCAGGAAGGTATGTGCTCAGATTTGCCTGGATGGCAGCAAAGATGTCTGTGCAAACAACTGGCTGAAGAGGATATTGCTGTTTTGAAGAAATCTGGATTTCTGTCTTAAACAAATACTTTTTGGACTCAACTCTCCATCAGAATGAACTGTCGATTGCATCCCATAGTTTTGGCAACTATGGAGTTGTGAAGTGAGCTTTGAAATGAAAGAAATCAGGCACATTCCTCAGTCCTGGGCCCAGTACAAACAACATATATCTCTCAATTTCCTGGGCCCAGTACAAACAGCATATATTTCTCAATTTCCTGGACCCAGTACAAACACCATATATCTCTCATATCTCTCAACTTCCTGAGCCCAGTACAAACACGTCCCACCATATATCTCAACTTTAGAAAAACACCACCTGGAAAAAATCCCTGATAACGACACAGCTGTTTGTAGTTTTACTGAAAGCACGGGAACCAATAGATCACCGCTAAATGTATAACTTAATATGTTAACCAATTGTAATGCTGTAACCTAAAGAATTCCCTTGTTCCTCTGTAACCTTACAAGTCCTATTTACATCGGGCTATAAAAAGTGAGCGCATGCATTGTTCGGGGCCCTCTTGTATGTTGTGGAACGGAGGGACCAAGTTCGAACTTGCAGTAAAGATCCTTGCCGCTTGGCTTTGACTCTGGACTCTGGTGGTCTTCTTCGGGGAATAAATGGTCTGGGCATAACATTTGGGGGCTCGTCCAGGATTCCCCAAGCCCACCAGACCCCGGTCAATGGATCTACCAGGATCGATCTGCTGATAGGTAAGCCGGCCCGTCTCTGTTTGTCTGTCTGTGTCCGTTCTGAATCTGAGGCTCGTCTCTGTTAGTCTGTCTGAATCCGTTCTGAATCTGAGGCTCGCGAGGTCTGTAACTGAAGCTGAAAGCTGGCATAAGTCCTGACAGACGCGCTATAGGACAGCCAGCGGAGACCAGTGGGAGACGTCCCCTGGCTCTCATCTGATTCTTGTCTGAATTTATTCTGACCCAGATTACTGGAGCGCGCCTGCAACTGACTGAATTTATTCTGACCCAGATTACTGGAGCGCGCCTGCGACTGACTGAATTTATTTTGACCCAGATTACTGGAGCGCGCCTGTGACTGACCGAATTTGTTCTGACCCAGATTTCTGGAGCGCGCCTGCGACTGACATAACTTGTTGTTGATATCCTGTAACTCACTTTCCCTTGCAGGACCTGTTCCTGTAACTCACTTTCCCTTGCAGGACCTGTTCCTTTGCGGGACCTGTTCCAGGCACCACTCCGGGTGCTACCATTCCCCCCCCCCAAAAAAAAGAAAACTCCCTTACGATGGGTAACACCCAGAGCACTCCCCTATCTCTCCTTACAAGTAATTTCAAGGATGTTAGAGCGAGGGGCCATGATCTTGGTATGGACATCAGGAAGGGAAAGCTAATTACTCTATGCCGCTCCGAATGGCCTGCCTTTAATGTAGGGTGGCCACCTGAAGGGACATTCTGCCTTCCTGTCCTCACTAGAGTTAAGTCCAAGGTTTTCCAACCTGGGTGTGCTGGTTACCTGGATCATATCCCATATATCCTCATATGGCAGGACTTAGCTGAGAACCCGCCCCCTTGGCTGTACCCTTTCTTACAAGCCCCCGAACCCTGTAAGGCACTGGTTGCTTGGCCACTAAAATCCAAGTAACCGACTGCCCCCCCATCCTGTTCTACCTGATAGTGAGGACCCTCTGTCCACAGAACCCCCTCCGTACCCCCGGATCCCCAGGCCCCAGCCCCCCGGGCTAGGCCGTGGGAGGGAGCAGGCGGACGGGAGGCGGCCAACGCACCCGGACCCGCTGAAAGTGAAAGTAACTCTGAAGGGCCGGTGGGGCGGACGCGAGGGCACACTTTGCGGGCTAGCCCCCCCCAGCTGCCTGACTCCACAGTGGCTCTACCCCTTTGGGAAATAGGACCCCCAGATGACACAGGAATCCCCAAGCTCCAGTACTGGCCATTCTCCACCAGTGATCTGTATAACTGGAAGACTCAGAGTGCCTGGTTTTCAGACAACCCCAAAGATTTAATGGCCTTACTGGATAGTGTCATGTTCACCCACCAGCCCACTTGGGATGATTGTCAGCAGCTCCTCCGAATCTTGTTCACAACGGAGGAGCGAGAGAGAATACAGGTAGAAGCTAGAAAGCTGGTCCCGGGGGACGACGGTCAACCGACTGCCAATCCCGACCTCATAAATGTGACTTTTCCTCTGACCAGACTGGCGTGGGATTACAACACCGCAGAAGGTAGGGGACGGCTATGCCTTTATCGCCAGACTCTAATGGTGGGTCTCTGGGCTGCTGCTCACAAGCCCACTAATTTGGCTAAAGTATACTCTGTTCTGCAGGGAAAGACAGAAAGCCCAGCTAACTACTTAGAAAGATTAATGGAAGCCTTTAGACAGTACACCCCCATAGACCCAGAGGCTCCAGGAAGTCAGGCAGCTGTTGTAATGTCTTTTGTAAATCAGGCATCCCCAGACATTAGAAAGAAGCTCCAGAAATTAGAAAACTTAGAGGGAAAACAGATTCAGGACCTCCTACAGATAGCCCAGCGGGTTTACAATAATAGAGATATTCCAGAGGAGAAAATGACCAAGGTCCTGGCAGCAGTTGTACAAAAAGAGCATCTACAGCCAGAGAACACCCAACCTAAGCGGTCCCCCAGACATGATAACCTGAGCAAAGACCAATGTGCCTACTGTAAAAAAGCTGGCCACTGGGTAAGAGACTGCCCCAAAAAGAAACAACAAGGACGGGGACCCCCTAGGTCTACACCCGTACTAGTCACCCAAGACGAAGACTAGGGAAGACGGGGTTCGGACCCCCTCCCCGAACCTAGGGTAACTTTGCAAGTGGAGGGGACCCCAGTTCAGTTCCTGGTCGATACGGGAGCACAGCACTCAGTCCTAGTTGAAACTAATGGAAAATTATCCCCCAAGTCCTCGTGGGTGCAAGGGGCCACAGGAATTAAGAAATACCCCTGGACAACACAAAGAACAGTAAACCTCGGAGCCAGGAATGTAACCCATTCTTTCCTGGTCATTCCTGAGAGCCCCTGTCCCCTATTAGGGAGAGACCTGCTGACTAAGATGGGAGCACAGATCCATTTCCTCCCTGAGTGGCCCATCGTGACCAGTTCCCAAAATCAGCCCGTGCCCGTCCTGACTATAACCCTAGAGGATGAGTATCGGCTCCACCAGGAGCAAGCGGCCCCTGACCAGGACATAGCAACCTGGCTCCAGCAATATCCAGGAGCTTGGGCAGAAACGGGGGGCTTAGGACTAGCAAAACACCGTCCTGCCTTGTTTGTCGAACTCAAGCCTGGGACAGACCCCGTTCGGGTATGGCAGTACCCAATGCCCCTAGAGGCCAAACAAGGAATTACGACCCACATCCGTCGGCTCCTCGACCAAGGGGTCCTTCGGCCCTGTCACTCACCCTGGAATACTCCCTTGTTGCCGGTACGGAAACCTAATAGCGGGGAGTACAGACCTGTACAAGACTTAAGAGAAGTCAATAAGAGGGTTATGGACATACATCCAACTGTGCCTAACCCGTATACCCTCCTGAGTACTCTAAACCCCAAACACCAATGGTATACTGTTTTAGATTTGAAGGATGCCTTCTTCAGTTTGCCTTTAGCCCCTCAGAGCCAAAAGCTTTTCGCCTTCAAATGGACTGACCCTGAAAGGGGTATAAGCGGCCAATTGACATGGACCAGGCTGCCGAGGGATTCAAAAACTCTTCTACCCTGTTCGATGAGGCCCTCCATGAAGACTTGGGTGAGTACCGACGCAAACACCTTGAAATAATTTTACTACAGTATGTTGATGACCTCCTGATTGCAGCCGAGACCCAAGAAACTTGCCTCCAAGGGACCAAGGGTCTCTTGCAAGCTCTAGGGAATCTAGGCTACCGGGCCTCGGCAAAGAAAGCTCGAATCTGTAAACCAGAAGTAACATATCTGGGGTACCTGCTAAAAGGAGGGCAGTGCTAGTTAACAGACGCCCGGAAGCAGACTGTTCTGCAGATCCCCAGGCCACAATCCACCCGACAAGTAAGGGAATTCCTGGGGTCGGCGGGATTTTCTAGACTATGGATACCTGGGTTCGCAGAGCTGGCTAAGCCATTATATATCAGGCAACACGGGGACAGCAGCCATTTAATTGGACAGAAAAAGCCGAGTCGGCTTTCCAACAGACCAAAACCGCCCTACTCTCTGCGACTGCACTGGGACTGCCTGACGTCACTAAGCCCTTCCACTTCTACGTGGACGAGAGTAAGGGTGTCGCCAAGGTGGTGCTAACTCAGAACTTAGGCCCCTGGTGAAGGCCAGTTGCCTACCAGTCAAAGAAATCAGACCCAGCGGCTGCCGGGTGGCCCCCTTGTCTCCGAATGATTGCAGCCATGGCCCTGATGGAACAAGATGCTGATAAACTTGTCATGGGTCAAGAATTACAGGTCGTTACCCCACATGCCTTCGAAGGTTTACTCAAACAGACACATAATCGATGGATAAGTAATGCCCGGCTCGGGGCGGAGCAAGATGGCCGAATAGGAACAGCTCCAGTCTCCAACTCCCAGCGCGAACGACACAGAAGACCGGTGATTTCTGCATTTTCAACTGAGGTACTGGGGTCATCTCACTAGGGAGTGCCGGACAATCGGTGCTGGTCAGCTGCTGCAGCCTGACCAGTGAGAGCTGAAGCAGGGCGAGGCATCGCCTCACCTGGAAAGCGCAAGGGGGAAGGGAATCCCTTTTCCTAGCCAGGGGAACTGAGACACACAACACCTGGAAAATCGGGTAACTCCCACCCCAATACCGTGCTTTAAGCAAACGGGCACACCAGAAGAATATATCCCTCACCTGGCCAGGAGGGTCCCATGCCCACGGAGCCTCCCTCATTGTTAACACAGCAGTCTGCGGCGATCTAACCGCGAGGCAGCAGCGAGGCTGGGGGAGGGGCACCCGCCATTGCTGAGGCTTAAGTAGGTAAACAAAGCCACTGGGAAGCTCGAACTGGGTGGAGCTCACAGCAGCTCAAGGAAACCTACCTGTCTCTATAGACTCCACCTCTGGGGACAGGGCACAACTAAAAAAACAACAGGGGAAGCAGCAGAGGCCTGAGCAGATGCGAAGGACTCTGTCTGCCAACTTTGAAGAGAGCAGTGGATCTCCCAACATGGAGGTTGAGATCTGAGAACGGACAGACTGCCTGCTCAAGTGGGTCACTGACCCCTGAGTAGCCTAACTGGGAGACATCCCCCACTAGGGGCAGTCTGACACCCCACACCTCACAGGGTGGAGTACACCCCTGAGAGGAAGCTTCCAAAGTAAGAATCAGCCAGGTACACTCGCTTTTCAGCAATATTCTATCTTCTGCAACCTCTGCTGCTGATACCCAGGCAAACAGGGTCTGGAGTGGACCTCAAGCAATCTCCAACAGATCTATAGCTGAGGGTCCTGACTGTCAGAAGGAAAACTATCAAACAGGAAGGACACCTATACCAAAACCCCATCAGTACGTCACCATCATCAAAGACCAGAGACAGATAAATCCAGGAGAACTTCCCCAACCTAGTAGGGCAGGCCAACATTCAAATTCAGGAAATACAGAGAACGCCAAACAGATACTCCTCGAGAAGAGCAACTCCAAGACACATAATTGCCAGATTCACCAAAGTTGAAATGAAGGAAAAAATCTTAAGGGCAGCCAGAGAGAAAGGTCAGGTTACCCACAAAGGGAAGCCCATCAGACTAACAGCAGATCTCTCGGCAGAAACTCTACAAGCCAGAAGAGAGTGGGGGCCAATATTCAACGTTCTTAAAGAAAAGAATTTTCAACCCAGAATTTCATATCCAGCCAAACTAAGTTTCATAAGTGAAGGAGAAATAAAATCCTTTACAGACAAGCAAATGCTTAGAGATTTTGTCACCACCAGGCCTGCCTTACAAGAGACCCTGAAGGAAGCCCTAAACATGGAAAGGAACAACCGGTACCAGCCATTGCAAAAACATGCCAAAATGTAAAGACCATCGAGGCTAGGAAGAAACTGCATCAACTAACGAGCAAAATAACCAGTTAATATCATAATGGCAGGATCAAGTTCACACATAACAATATTAACCTTAAATGTAAATGGACTAAATGGTCCAATTAAAAGACACAGACTGGCAAACTGGATAAAGAGTCAAGACCCATCAGTTTGCTGTATTCAGGAGACCCATCTCACATGCAGAGACATACATAGGCTCAAAATAAAGGGATGGAGGAAGATCTACCAAGCAAATGGAGAACAAAAAAAAGCAGGCATTGCAATCCTAGTCTCTGATAAAACAGACTTTAAACCATCAAAGATCAAAAGAGACAAAGAAGGCCATTCCATAATGGTAAAGGGATCAATTCAACAGGAAGAGCTAACTCTCCTAAATATATATGCACCCAATACAGGAGCACCCAGATTCATAAAGCAAGTCCTTAGAGGCTTACAAAGAGACTTAGACTCCCATACAATAATAATGGGAGACTTCAACACTCCACTGTCAACATTAGACAGATCAACGAGACAGAAAGTTAACAAGGATATCCAGGAATTGAACTCATCTCTGCACCAAGCGGACCTAATAGACATCTATAGAACTCTCCACCACAAATCAACAGAATATACATTCTTCTCAGCACCACATCACACTTATTCCAAAATTGACCACATAATTGGAAGTAAAGCACTCCTCAGCAAATGTAAAAGAACAGAAATTATAACAAACTGTCTCTCAGACCACAGTGCAATCAAACTAGAACTCAGGACTAAGAAACGCAATCAAAACCGCTCAACTACATGGAAAGTGAACAACCTGCTCCTGAATGACTACTGGGTACATAACAAAATGAAGGCAGAAATAAAGATGTTCTTTGAAACCAATGAGAACAAAGATACAACATACCAGAATCTCTGGGACACATTTAAAGCAGTGTGTAGAGGGAAATTTATAGCACTAAATGCCCACAAGAGAAAGCAGGAAAGATCTAAAATGGACACTCTAACATCACAATTAAAAGAACTAGAGAGGCAAGAGCAAACACATTCAAAAGCTAGCAGAAGGCAAGAAATAACTAAGATCAGAGCAGAACTGAAGGAGATAGAGACACAAAAATCCCTCCAAAAAATCAATGAATCCAGGAGTTGGTTTTTTGAAAAGATCAACAAAATTGACAGACCGCTAGCAAGACTAATAAAGAAGAAAAGAGAGAGGAATCAAATAGATGCAATAAAAAATGATAAAGGGGATATCACCACCGACCCCACAGAAATACAAACTACCATCAGAGAATACTGTAAACACCTCTACGCAAATCAACTAGAAAATGTAGAAGAAATGGATAATTTCCTGGACACTTACACTCTCCCAAGACTAAACCAGGAAGAAGTTGAATCCCTGAATAGACCAATAGCAGGCTCTGAAATTGAGGCAACAATTAATAGCCTACCCACCAAAAAAAGTCCAGGAGCAGATGGATTCACAGCTGAATTCTACCAGAGGTACAAGGAGGAGCTGGTACCATTCCTTCTGAAACTATTCCAATCCATAGAAAAAGAGGGAATCCTCCCTAACTCATTTTATGAGGCCAACATCATCCTGATACCAAAGCCTGGCAGAGACACAACAAAAAAAGAGAATTTTAGACCAATATCCCTGATGAACATCGATGCAAAAATCCTCAATAAAATACTGGCAAACCGGATTCAGCAGCACATCAAAAAGCTTATCCACCATGATCAAGTGGGCTTCATCTCTGGGATGCAAGGCTGGTTCAACATTCGCAAATCAATAAACGTAATCCAGCATATAAACAGAACCAAAGACAAGAACCACATGATTATCTCAATAGATGCAGAAAAGGCTTTTGACAAAATTCAACAGCCTTCATGCTAAAAACGCTCAATAAGTTCGGTATTGATGGAATGTACCTCAAATAATAAGAGGTATTTATGACAAACCCACAGCTAATATCATACTGAATGGGCAAAAACTGGAAAAATTCCCTTTGAAAACTGGTACAAGACAGGGATGCCCTCTCTCACCACTCCTATTCAACATAGTGTTGGAAGTTCTGGCTAGGGCAATCAGGCAAGAGAAAGAAATCAAGGGTATTCAGTTAGGAAAAGAGGAAGTCAAATTGTCCCTGATTGCAGATGACATGATTGTATATTTAGAAAACCCCATTGTCTCAGCTCAAAATCTCCTTAAGCTGATAAGCAACTTCAGCAAAGTCTCAGGATACAAAATTAATGTGCAAAAATCACAAGCATTCTTATACACCAGTAACAGACAAGCAGAGAGCCAAATCAGGAATGAACTTCCATTCACAATTGCTTCAAAGAGAATAAAATACCTAGGAATCCAACTTACAAGGGATGTAAAGGACCTCGTCAAGGAGAACTACAAACCACTGCTCAGTGAAATCAAAGAGGACACAAACAAATGGAAGAACATACCATGCTCATGGATAGGATGAATCAATATCATGAAAATGGTCATATTGCCCCAGGTTATTTATAGATTCAATGCCATCCCCATCAAGCTACCAATGAGTTTCTTCACAGAATTGGAAAAAACTGCTTTAAAGTTCATATGGAACCAAAAAAAAGCCCGCATTGCCAGGACAATCCTAAGTCAAAAGGACAAAGCTGGAGGCGTCACGCTACCTGACTTCAAACTATACTACAAGGCTACAGTAACCAAAACAGCATGGTACCGGTACCAAAACAGAGCTATAGACCAATGGAACAGAACAGAGTCCTCAGAAATAATACCACACATCTAAAGCCATCTGATCTTTGACAAACCTGAGAGAAACAAGAAATGGGGAAAGGATTCCCTATTTAATAAATGGTGCTGGGAAAATTGGCTAGCCATAAGTAGAAAGCTGAAACTGGATCCTTTCGTTACTCCTTATACGAAGATTAATTCAAGATGGATTAGAGACTTAAATGTTAGACCTAATAGCATGAAAACCCTAGAAGAAAATCTAGGTAGTGCCATTCAGGACATAGGCATGGGCAAGGACTTCATGTCTAAAACACCAAAAGCAACGGCAGCAAAAGCCAAAATTGACAAATGGGATCTAATTAAACTAAAGAGCTTTTGCACAGCAAAAGAAACTACCATCAGAGTGAACACGCCACCTACAGAATGGGAGAAAATTTTTGCAATCTACTCATCTGACAAAGGGCTAATATCCAGAATCTACAAAGAACTCAAACAAATATACAAGAAAAAAACAAACAACCCCATCAAAAATTGGGCAAAGGATGTGAACAGACATTTCTCAAAAGAAGACATTCATACAGCCAACAGACACATGAAAAAATGCTCATCATCACTCGCCATCAGAGAAATGCAAATCAAAACCACAATGAGATACCATCTCACACCAGTTAGAATGGCAATCATTAAAAAATCAGGAAACAACAGGTGTTGGAGAGGATGTGGAGAAATAGGAACACTTTTACACTGTTGGTGGGATTGTAAACTAGTTCAACCATTGTGGAAAACAGTATGGCAATTCCTCAAGGATCTAGAACTAGATGTACCATATGACCCAGCCATCCCACTACTGGGAATATACCCAAAGGATTATAAATTATTCTACTACAAAGACACATGCACACGTATGTTTATTGCAGCACTATTCACAATAGCAAAGCCTTGGAATCAACCCAAATGTCCATCTGTGACAGACTGGATTAAGAAAATGTGGCACATATACACCATGGAATACTATGCAGCCATAAAAAAGGGTGAGTTTGCATCCTTTGTAGGGACATGGATGCAGCTGGAAACCATCATTCTTAGCAAACTATCACAAGAAGGAAAACCAAACACCGCATGTTCTCACTCATAGGTGGGAACTGAACAATGAGATCACTTGGACTCGGGAAGGGGAACATCACACACTGGGGCCTATCATGGGGAGTGGGGAGGGGGGAGGGATTGCATTGGGAGTTATACATGATATAAATGATGAATTGATGGATGCTGATGAGTTGATGGGTGCAGCACACCAACATGGCACAAATATACATATGTAACAAACCTGCACGTTATGCACATGTACCCTAGAAATTAAAGTATGATAAAAAAGAAAAATAAAAAAAATAGCTTTAAGAACCACAGAAAAAAAAAAAAAAAGTAATGCCCGGCTCACCCACTACCAAGGACTACTACTAAACCCCCTCAGGATAACTTTCCTGCCCCCAACAACCTTAAACCCTGCCTTGCTGCTGCCCTAGCTGGACCTGGACGTCCCGCTCCATGATTGCACTGAGATACTAGCTCAGGTGCACGGAGTTTGAGAGGACCTGCAGGACTGCCCACTTCCTGATGCTGACCTCGTTTGGTTCACCGATGGAAGCAGCTTCATACACCAAGGCCAGAGGTATGCTGGAGCGGCAGTGACTTCAGAGACAGGTAATCTGGGCGGAACCCCTGCCCCCGGGGACATCGGCCCAGAAGGCCGAACTGATAGCGCTCACCCAAGCTCTTACCTTAGGGGCAGGGAGGAAACTGACAGTATACACTGACAGCGGATATGCTTTTGCTACGGCACAGATACATGGGGCCATTTACAGGGAGCGAGGGTTATTAACGGCTGAAGGAAAAGAGATAAAAAACAAGCAAGAGATCCTAGCCCTGTTAACAGCCCTATGGAAACCAGAAAAATTGGCTATTGTACATTGCCCAGGGCATCAGAAACCAACCACTCCAATTGCTCAAGGCAACTTTCTGGCAGACCAAACTGCAAGGAGTGTGGCAAAGGCTCCTAGTCAACTCCTTGCACTCCAGCTCCCTGATCCAGGCCCCCGGGACCTGCCATATCTCCCTGATTATTCAGAACAAGATCTCCAGTGGATCGACAAACTTCCCCTGAAACAGATCCAGAATGGGTGGTGGACTGATACTAATGACCAAACCATCCTACCAGAAAAATTAGGACAAAAACTGTTAGAACACATCCACCGAACCACCCACCTGGGTGCCTGGTGGATGATAAACCTGAACAGACGCTCCAAGCTCAAATTCAGACATATAGCCGAAACGGCCAGCAGCATTGTAACCAACTGCAGAGTCTGCCAGCTTAACAACGCCTACCCCCAATCCCAGGCTGCAACGGGAACAAGGCTCAGGGGACCAGGCCCGGCATCTACTGGGAAGTAGATTTTACTGAGATAAAGCCAGGGGAATACGGGTATCGGTACTTACTTCTCTTTGTAGATACTTTGTCAGGGTGGATTGAGGCATTCCCAACCAAAAGGGAGACTGCTCAGGTTGTAGCAAAGAAAATTCTGGAAGATATCCTCCCCAGGTATGGCTTTCCCGTCCAGATAGGGTCAGATAATGGACAGGCCTTCATCGCTAAGGTAAGTCAGGATTTGGCTTCCATCCTTGGGGCAAATTGGAAACTACATTGCGCTTACAGGCCCCAGAGTTCAGGACAGGTAGAGAGGTTGAATCGGACCTTAAAGGAGACCTTAACTAAATTGACTATGGAGACTGGTGCTAATTGGGTGGTCCTTCTGCCCTCCGCTCTGTTCCGGGCCCGTAATACCCCTTACAGACTGGGCCTTACCCCTTATGAAATCATGTATGGCAGACCCCCACCCCTGGTTCCCAGCCTAAAAGATGATCTGCTCAAATCTGAAACAGAAAATGTCTCTGAACTCTTATTTTCCCTGCAAGCTTTGCAGAAAATTCATCAGGAAATCTGGCCCAAGCTGAAGGAACTATATGAGACCGGCCCCCCCACCGACGCCCCATCCTTACCAGCCGGGAGACTGGGTCCTGGTTAAGCGACACCGACAAGAGACCTTAAAACCCAGGTGGAAGGGACCACTCCAGGTACCCCTAACCACGCCCACTGCCCTGAAGGTAGAAGGCATCGCGTCGTGAATCCACTACACCCACATCAAGCCAGTGGACCCGACCTCTGACCTTCTTGGACCAATCACAGCAGCGACTGAAGCCCCGACCACGTGGACTGTGGACAAAGCTAAGAACAACCCCTTAAAACTCACCCTGCGCCAACAGCATAGCTCACATCCCTAGCTCAGGTCATCTTGCAGAACCGGAGGGCCCTAGACCTACTCACTGCTGAAAAAGGTGGTACATGTATGTTCCTAAAAGAAGACTGCTGTTTCTACATAAGTGAATCAGGGCTTGTAGAGAACCGGGTCCAACAGTTACGCAAGTTAAGCATAGAAGTAAAAAAACAGCAGTTTGCTTCAGCTGCAGACCAATGGTGGAATTCCTCTATGTTTTCCCTGTTAGCCCCCTTCCTTGGACCCCTGCTAAGTCTACTATTTCTGCTTACCGTAGGACCTTGTGTTGTTAACAGAATTTTGCAGTTTGTCAGAGAGAGGTTTGACACCATACAGCTCATGGTCCTCAGAGCCCAATACCAACCTGTACACGCTGAAACAGAATCAGACTTATAAGACCCAAGATTGGCTCTAGAGATACCTGAGAAAAGGGGGGAATGAAAGAAATCAGGCACATTCCTCAGTCCTGGGCCCAGTACAAACAACATATATCTCTCAATTTCCTGGGCCCAGTACAAACAGCATATATCTCTCAATTTCCTGGGCCCAGTACAAACACCATATATCTCTCATATCTCTCAACTTCCTGAGCCCAGTACAAACACGTCCCACCATATATCTCAACTTTAGAAAAACACCACCTGGAAAAAATCCCTGATAACGACACAGCTGTTTGTAGTTTTACTGAAAGCATGGGAACCAATAGATCACCGCTAAATGTATAACTTAATATGTTAACCAATTGTAATGCTGTAACCTAGAGAATTCCCTTGTTCCTCTGTAACCTTACAAGTCCTATTTACATCGGGCTATAAAAAGCGAGTGCATGCATTGTTTGGGGCCCTCTTGTATGTTGTGGAACAGAGGGACCAAGTTCGAACTTGCAGTAAAGATCCTTGCCGCTTGGCTTTGACTCTGGACTCTGTTGGCCTTCTTCAGGGAATAAATGGTCTGGGCATAACAGAAACAGAGACAGAGACTGGCTGCAAACTCCAGCCTTCCTTGCAGAATAACCTCAGGAAGGTCCAACATCCCTGGATCTTAGTTTCAAGTGAAAAGTTGGTGTAAAATTACCCTGAGTAATCTGGTGGATTAAATATGCGAGTGCTTGAGAATCCTTTGACACATAGTAGGCATTCATTAAACCCTCCTTGTTTTAAGTAAGTGTTGCTCACCCTTGGACATATTTACAGAGGCATACATATGTAATTCCTGTGTCTTTCTTCTTTTATCCAAAAAACAGACGATTTTACCCCCAAATGCCCTCCTGAGCCATAGCTGAGTAGACTGCACATGGGGCAGAATCTTCTTTTCTTTTCCTTTCTTGGAGCCAAAGCTCCTTTACCAGAAACACTAGCATCGGTATCAACACCATTATCTATAAGATGTGATTCACAAAACTGGTACAAAGCACATAATCACATTATCAAAAAACATTTCTTGAGTTGATTTTTGAGGAAGTATTTTCAGGTTTTCAGGATAAGGAGAGTCATTTTTTCACTCAAGGGACTTGCAGTGTATGTAAGGAGTCGAGATGTTCCTTCGTTTCTTCGTTCTTGCAATCCACTCAGAAGTGTCAACACTCAGCATGTCTCAGAAAAGCTCTCCTTCTAGTTCCAAGCTCTAGCATCCCATGGCCCAGCTGCTCCCTTCAGTCTGGTAGAGATTGGCTTCAATCTGGCTGAGATTAAGTTGGGAAAAAAAATGCACATATTCTATTAAATCTTATGCAGGCAGTTTGAGAATTAAAGTGGGGGCGGTGGGGAGTGTAAATCAAAGGAGGCTTCCCAGAGGAGATACTCTCACAAGGCTGTGTGTGTGTGACAACTATGCCCTTGCAGTTCCCATTACTCCTCATTATTTTTCCAGCCTTGGTACTAGTCCCCTTCCTCAGAATGGCTGGGTCTATGTCAAGATTCCACTCTTCATACAGATTTCTTTACCTTACCAGTGGGCACACAGCATAGACACTTGGGATTTTTTTTTTTTTTTTTTTTTTCACCTGAGAAAAAAGCCAGTGGGATTAAAGCCTGGGGAAAAATCATGGAATAAAAGCAATTCAGATCCGTTGGGACAAAACCTAAAAGAAAAGATGCCAGACCCTGGGCCAACTTGATGCTGCCTCCCCCTATATTTATATTAGTTTTGATCTTCATTTCAGCTTTGAAGCAAAGCTGATACCGCCCCTGCATTACTGGGTGTAAGGTGACTAAACAGTAATGTTCCAAGCATCAGTTGCTAGGGAAAGCATTAACATTTTTACAGAGGAATGTCACCACGTATATCCTTCTACACAACAAGGGATTTGTTTAACCTCTCTCACTAAGCAAGGAGTCACTCTTTCCACCACACACATTAAAAAATAATCTCCCATAGCCATGACGGAAAGACTAATTCTGATTCTGTGAAGAAGCTGTAGCTGTGAAGGACTGCAATTAAGGAATGAGAGGTGTAGCTCTCTTACTTCCAGCCAAGGAGCAAAGACTAGAAACCATTTCCTGTGAGCAGTCAAGGCCCCAAGCAAGAAGCTGAGATGGGGAGCAAGAATAGGGCAGACACGGGGGAATGAGAACTGTGTGGAACATACACAATGATGTTATACTGACTGAGGCTTTTTACCAGTCCCTCGGTGAGTGGGGAACCAGAATATTATCAGAATCCACTGACTGTCCTTTAGAATGTACTGTTTTAGTCCCTCACATTCACCTGGTCTTTCCCACCAGAGGACTTTTGCACATGTTCTCTGACTGGAACAAGTTTCACTCCCCTCTTTGTCTATCTAACTCCTAATCATGCTTTTGTATCTGAAACCTGACTTCTTCAGGAAGACTTCCCTGCAAGGCATCTCCTAGGGTGTATGCTGAAATCACTTTTTTTTTTTTTTTTTGGAGATAGAGTCTCTCTCTATCACACAGGCTGAGAGTGCAATGATGCAATCTAGGCTCACTGCAACCTCTGCCTTCTGGGTTCAAGTGATTCTCTCGCTTCAGCCTCCCGAGTAGCTGGGATTACTGGCACCCGCCATCATGCCTGGTTAATTTTTGTATTTTTGTAGTGATGGGATTTCACCATGTTGACCAGGCTGGTCTTTAACTCCTGACCTCAGGTGATCCACCCACCTTGGCCTCCCAAAGTGTGGGATTACAGGCACGGGAGCCACCATGCCTGACCTGGAAAACACTTTTTGTAGGACCACTGTCAATATAAACATTTTGAATTAAGAATGTGTTACACAATACAAGCAAGAATTCAATGAAGATAATAGAATAATGGGTAGAGAAGTGGTTACATATTTGTGTAAATTCTCAGCAGAGCACATGAAAGATCTTTAGGGTGTCTAGGCACCATCTCTTCCTGTTCAGATTTAGAAATCACCTGTTCATGTTCTTAATTGTCAAATATGCTGCCCCTAACTAATTTCGCATATCCCACAGTGAGAAAAATTTTGCAACTCACAATGCCATGGATCTTCAGAATGTTGATAGAAACAACATAGATCTTCTTGCTTCTACAATTCACTGATATCATCAGTTCGATGCTAATGACATCATTGCTCAGGATGCTGGGTCCACCAAAAGCAGCCCATGAGTATGGACTTTTAGTGACTCTATCAAAGTTGTTATTTTGTTTTGTTGATGATGACTGCAAAGGTTGCCCCCAGAATATGTGGGAAAATATGAACAGTGTTTTGTTTCCTTCTCAACTAAAATTTAACATTAGGAATTTTATAGCATAAACATAGAGGAACATATCTTCCAACCATGACCTCTAGAATTCTTCAGGTTGTAATTATATGATCTCTTTCAATAATGACCATATCCCTGGCTTCCACAAATTTCCATCGGGGAGAAAAGAGGAGGGACCATGGTAGAGTAGTCCACCCACTTAAGCAATGCCTGTTAGCATGGCTTATAGTGAGCAATGATATCAACACATTAACTGGGAGCAAGGAGGATACCTATTTGAAGGGTGAATTCATGTCACAGAACAAAGGACTTGAGAGCCCTGAGGTAAGTACAGCTACCCCCAGTGGAGGACTGCCTGATAAGTCACATGGAGCCTATGGAGGATGTGAGGAACCCATGCTGGGCACCAGTGATGAGGACCCACAGGATATTGCACATGTTACATTCTACTCTCTGGTCCTGCAGAATGGGAGGTGGCCACAGTAGGACAAGAGCTCATGCAAGAGCCCACACACGGGACTCATGCCCAAGGATCTGCAGCAGATCGTCAATATCCTCGAGCCCCAAACTTGTCCTAAGTGTCACGGAATGAGATTCCTCCAAATTCAGCACTTTAGCACCACTCTTGTAGTCCAATGGCTCCTTATGCTGCAGACATCAAGGGGCCAGCCTGGTGCTATCAGCTAGGCTTTGATGTGCTGTCGTTGAAAGCAAATGATTTCATGGGACATCAATATCAAACGAGGCCACTTTGTGAGCATGATGCACCAAAACAAAAACAAAACCACTCTTTAATCATGTCTAAATGTGATTAAATGAGATAAAACATGAACATAAACCTTGTCCAAGAGATGAAATTCCAAGCAACCCTCTCTGCACAGATAGTTTTCTTCACTACTGGTCACGTGGCAAGGAATGTGGGTGGCCTCTAAGATCTGAGTGGCTCTGGTTGACATCGTGCAGGGCAATAGGGACCTCCATCTTACAACTGCAGGGGACTGAATTTGGCCAGCAACCTGCATGAGTGTGGAAGCAGATTCTTCTTCAGAGCTTCCAGAAAGAAATGCAGCCTGGCTGACAACTTGATTTCAGTCTCATAAGACCCTGAGCAGATAATCTGGTTACACGGTGCTGGGACTTGTGACTTACCAAACTGTGAACTAATACATGGATGGGTGTTGTTTTAAGCCTCTAAGTGTCATTTGTTATAAAGTAATAGAAAACTGATACAGTAACCAAAGCTTATGATCTTACTTAAGATTCTTTGGTTTATTTCTGGTTTTACACTGCATTTAACTGTAGCAACTGGTTAAAAATAATTTTTCTAGATTTTTTCTTCCCACAGTGAACTTTATATAAAGTGCACTCTATACCACTTGAATAGAGTAGGATAACAATGCTATCATCAAGTAAGCCCACCTCTGCTTCTCTTCCTCCTACCCTGACATCAGCACCTGCTGATGTCTCACATCCTCATCACTGCCCATAGATGCTCCAGGTTTTATGTTTGGCCTCATACTCATTCACATGTTATCTAATCCTCCTGAGGGTAAAGCCTTTGCTTTCATTTTCACAAAGACCTGTCAGAAGTGTGTTTGTGCGTGTGTGTGTGGTTTCAAACTCTTTGTAGATTAAATTTGTTGAACTCAAATCTCTGAATTAAGAAGTATGTGAGGGGACTTCAAAAATTTCATGGAAAATGAAATTAAAAAAATAAAAAACATAAACTTCATTTCTCATAAAAACACAACCTTATAAACTTTATTAGCTCCATCAGATTCAAACACTTTTGTAAACAATGATACCAGCCATTTAGTCCATCCCCTACAGAACTGAGGGTCCTGGGAATTTACTCATGTCAATGCAGTCTTTTTTACATTATTAACTGAAGAAAAATGAATGCCCTTTAAAATTTTATAAGTTTAGGAAACAAAAAGAGGGCAGAAGGAGCCAAATCAGGACTGCAAGATGGATGCCTGATGATTTACTATAAAAACTCTTGCAAAATGTTCCTAGTTTGATGAGAAAAATGAGTAATAGCATAATAACATTGTTACGGTAGAGAAGGACACTCCAGTGAAGATTTTCTGGGCATGTTTCTGCTAAAGCTTTGGATAACTTTCTCAAAGCACTGTCATGATAAGCAGATGTTATCATTCTTTGACCCTCCAGAAAGTCAACAAGCAAAATGCCTTTTGCATCCCCGAAAACCATTGCCATGACCTTTGCTCTTGACCCTCCATTTTTGATGTGACTAGACCACTTCCACCTCTTAGTAGCCACTACTTTGATTGTGCTTTGTCTTCAGGATCATAAAAAAGGCAGGTCTCATATCCTGTTACAATTCTTTGAAGACATGCTTTAGAATCTTGATTCCACTTGTTTGAAATTTCTATTTAAATGTATGCTCTTGTCTGCAGCTGATCTGTTTGCAACAGTCTTGGCACCCATCAAGTGGAAAGCTTGTTCAACTTTAATTTTTCTGTCAGAATTGTGAAAGCTGAAAAAATTGAGATGTCTATGGTGTTGGCTATGGTTTCTGCAGTTATTGTTGATCCTATTCAATTAGGGCATGAAAAAGGTTAATTTTTTTCTTGTAAGTTAGTGTGGATGGTCTGCCACTGTGGGCTTCATATTCAATGTCAGCTTGCCCCTTCTTAAAATAAGTTACACATTTGTAAACTGCTGGTTTCTTTGGGGCATTTTCCCCAGAACTTTTTGCAAATAATCAGTTACTTTACCATTCTGTCACCCAGTTTAATCATGAATTTGATGTTTGTGTTTGCTTCAATTTTAGCAGAATTCGTGTTGTTCTGATAGAGGTTCTTTTCAAACTTTTCTTTATCAGTGCTTCCAACTAGATTCTTTTTGCACACTCTAACAAATTAGTACAAGTTTATTTTGGTGCAAAAAATTTGAAATCCATGCATTTTTTTTTTTTTTTTTACAATATACATTCTCCATGGATTTTTTGAAGACCCCTCATGCTAGATTTTTGTTATTTGAACTTTTGCTTTTTCATAGCATGTTTTTGGTGATCTAGTGAAGTATTCAGAGAACTGGAATAAATAAATTAATGGCATTTTTGATCCAAGACAGTTCAGATATGTAGACAGAATTGGCTGAATTAATGCCTAAAATATTGTAGGAGAGGTATTATTTCTAAGTTTAAATTGGACCAATGTTTTCTTGCTTTGATATAGGCAAAAAACATACCTTTCAAGATGAATGTTTATCAATGTGTTTGATCAGAAAGATGCACAGGAGTAGTTAGGTGGCATAATGTCATGATAGAGTTTAGTGATCTCCTGGTGTTTGCATGTCCCTCAACAACATGAAGATAAGACTTTTCATGTTGGCCTGGACATTTCAAGCGTGTGTCTTATCTCTTACTGGAACTAAAGACCAGTGGATGAAAGGCCAAGTTGTCTTTCTTATTACCCAAACCACACATTTGCAGTAAAAAGAAAAAAAGTGTAAGCCAATTTCACTTAAGAATGTCCTTGTTGAAACAGTAAACATGTTATCATTTAAAATTTTGATACTTGAATACATATCTTTTTAGGTTTTCGTTATGACAAAATGGGAAATAGACATAGGCCTTTTCTGTTGCACACCAAAGTATGATGGCTATTGGAAGCAACCTGAGATTGTTTCAGTTACAAGCTGAAGTAGTCAGTTTTCCCAAGAATATCAGGGTTATGTTTTGTTTTAAAGAATTACTAACAGATGAGATACAAGTTATTCATGTTTGGGTAAAGGGCAGACATTTTCTTGAAAATTAATGACATCAGACTGTCAGTTCAGGAAAACAACCATCACTCTTTGTTGCTAATGATAAAATTAAAGCTTTCAAGAGAAAATTGAAACTTTGGAAAATGTAATCTTCCATTCTTAATACGACAGTTTCCTAGTACTTAAAAAGTTTCCAATGAGATTGGTGGTGATATTAATAAATGCCATTTATGATATTGCCTAGTAAAGTGTGTTGACATTTGGGAGATCTGCCTAACTCGAGGAACAAATAGGAGTTTATGAATAAATAAAAGATACATTCAAAGTGAAAGTTAGAAGCATAGATATAGCCAAAATTGACAAATGGGATCTAATTAAACTTAAGAGCTTTTGCACAGCAAAAGAAACTACCATCAGAGTGAACAGGCAACCTACAGAATGGGAGAAAATTTTTGCAACCTACTCATCTGACAAAGGGCTAATATCCAGAATCTACAAAGAACTCAAACAAATATACGAGAAAAAAACAAACAACCCCATCAAAAAGTGGGGAAAGGATATGAACAGACATTTCTCAAAAGAAGATATTCATACAGCCAACAGACACATGAAAAAATGCTCATCATCACTCGCCATCAGAGAAATGCAAATCAAAACCACAATGAGATACCATCTCACACCAGTTAGAATGGCAATCATTAAGAAGTCAGGAAACAACAGGTGTTGGAGAGGATGTGGAGAAATAGGAACACTTTTACACTGTTGGTGGGATTGTAAACTAGTTCAACCATTATGGAAAACAGTATGGCAATTCCTCAAGGATCTAGAACTAGATGTACCATATGACCCAGCCATCCCACTACTGGGTATATACCCAAAGGATTATAAATTAGTCTACTACAAAGACACATGTACACGTATGTTTATTGCGGCACTATTCACAATAGCAAAGACTTGGAATCAACCCAAATGTCCATCTGTGACAGACTGGATTAAGAAAATGTGGCACATATACACCATGGAATACTATGCAGCCATAAAAAAGGATGAGTTTGCGTCCTTTGTAGGGACATGGATGCAGCTGGAAACCATCATTCTTAGCAAACTATCACAAGAAGAGAAAACCAAACACCACATGTTCTCACTCATAGGTGGGAACTGAACAATGAGATCACTTGGACTCGGGAAGGGGAACATCACACACTGGGGTCTATCATGGGGAGGGGGGAGGGGGGAGGAGGGAGGGATTGCATTGGGGAGTTATACATGATATAAATGATGAATTGATGGGTGCTGACGAGTTGATGGGTGCAGCACACCAACATGGCATAAGTATACATATGTAACAAACCTGCACGTTATGCACATGTACCCTAGAACTTAAAGTATAATAAAAAAAAAAATAAAAAAAAAAAAATAAAATAAAAGTATTTATTTTAAAATACTAAAAAAAAAAAAAAAAAGAAGCATAGATATATAAAATTTTATTGATATAATTTGATTCTACATTGCAAGCAACATTTAAGAAATTACCACTTCTCTACTTTTGATATTGTATAAAAAGCCAATTTAAATGTTCTCCTTGTTTCCAAAGGCATGTCTGTATAAGGCTGGATTTTCTTCATGTATTTTAACCAAAGCAATAAATGTCAACAAACTGAGAGTAGAAGGTATGAGAATTTAGCTGGATTTTATTAAGCCAGATATTAAAGCAATTTGCAAAAATCTTTTTAAATGCCACTTTTCTCATTAATTGTTTTTGATTTCCAAAAATACAGCATTTTAAAAGAATATGTAATTTATGTTACCATGTAGTTTTTGTTGTGATTTTAAAATTCATTAATAACTAACTATTTAAAACTTCTTAGTTTTCATTTTTAAAATCATAACATTGATAAATATAACTTG